>NC_138238.1:38777350-38794850 GCF_964197995.2 Scardinius erythrophthalmus
GTATTAAAAAAGTACATTGTAGTTAAGGCCACCTAATATATATGATGACTGACTAGGGTTATTGTAGTTAATAAAAAAAACCATAAAAAATATTAATGATACTTCAAATAAAATAAAAATGTAAATATTTAAAATATTTTTGAAAATTAAACTTATTTAAAATATAAAAAAGTAAAAAAATAATTGATATAAACGCGCAACATGTAAACATTTCTGTAACTTAAAATAGAATAAATAAAAATATTAAACAATATTAAAAATATCTAAATTAAACAGTATATATATATATATATATATATATATAAACGGTTATGTTACTACAAATATAATAAATCTTAACTGAGTTAAAAAAAAATAAAAATATTGTACAAAATTAAAGGAGGGGGGTCAAATGCTCATTTTCACTCAATCTCCTGTTAAACTTGAGTAGTAGTATTGCATCCTTCATATCTCCAAAAAGTCTTTAGTTTTATTATATTTATAAAAGAAAGATAGGCTGTACCGAGTCTTTCCGGAAAAAAACGAGCGGCTGGAGGCGGGCCATGTGGGCGGAGCTAAAGAATCACGAGCGCTGTTCACTGTTTACTTGCTGTGCTAACGCGCCGAGCTAACAACACACAGAGACATTTGAAACAGTTTTACTCACCGTTCCAACGCACGACCGCAAACCTTTATCACTGTGACTGCTCGATCCTTAAGCATTAGACGATCTGCAAATCCATCGAACTGGGCTTTGTTTATAAAACAATCATCGTCGAAATGCAGGGAACAACAGTCTTACACAACCTCCGTTGATGCTCTGGAAAAACAAACTCCATCCACGGGTGCCTTAGCGCTGGGTTCTTTGGGAATCTGTGCAGGGTTGTCTTGCCCTGGCAACCAAAAACACACTTCTTTGGTGACATTGACTTCCCAAAAGCCGGGCAGGGCGCTTTGATGGCGAACTGCTTTCACTCTCTTGCTCTAGTTTACGAGTGCGCGCGCGCCCGCGATCTTACCGGAGAAGTGCCCTTAGGACCCATATAAGGAAATTCCGCTACATCTGACGTCACACATGCCCATACTCGAAAAAAACTTTCCGAAACTTGTAACAAACCGGAAGGAGCATTTTTGGCACAGAAATACTCCTTCAAACGTGCAATTTAATTTTTGAAACTTTGTCTATGTTTAGCATGGGAATCCAACTCTTTAACAGTGTAAAAAACTCAGTATGCTTGAAATAGCATTTCACCCCCCCCCCCCCTTTAAACTTATTTAAAAGTTAATATAAATGTTAATGTAAATATTTATAAGTGTTTATATAAATTAAAAACTCATATATATAGCCTAATATATATGTTGCACCCAATGTGGGCCGGATCTGGGCCGACACTGTGTTGCTTTTATTAACACTGTCATTTATGATGGAGGAAAAAACAGCAATTAGAGCAACTTCCATTTTTATTACAAATATGTTGTGCCAGTTTCTCAGGAATTGACTCTTTTGTTCTCTCGAATGCGTGGGATGGAAATACAAATGTTTTAATGCGATATTCCAATTTTGCGCATAAGTTAAATGCACAGTTTTGGATGTAAACTGCTTATGTTTATGTTGAAAGCACTGGCGGTCTCTGCTGAGAGTCCGGTGTGTGTGTGTGTGTGTGTGTGTGTGAGCAGACGGAGAGTTAGCGAGAGCCCGGTGTCGGTTCAGGGCCCCCCCGGTCTCGGGCATCTGGGCCTGTGGAGAACTGGGAGAACTGGGGTTATTCTGGATCCACACCAGCACTGCAGTGATGAGGACGAGAACAAACTCCTCGGTTAACACAAGCGCTGTAATGTTGTCTCTGTTATTTTACCAGCATTGACAGATAGTTAGTTTGTATTCGTAGGCCTATTTTAAAATAGATTTTATAAAAAATAAAAAATAAATCCATTTTAATTAAATTTGTAATAAGTTTTAGTGATTTTGTTGTGCATTTTTTGTAATTTTTATTAGTTTTTTTTTTTTTTTATCGTGTCTATATAGTTTTATTTCAGTTTTAGTTTTAGTTATTTTAGTTTATTTTATGGAACTGAGAAATGCTATACCTTGGCAAATTGCTTAAGTAAAATGTTTAAGGTTTTGTTAATACATTTTTCCAATAATTAATTTTTTTTTAAGTGTAAGGGTTTATATATATATATATATATATATATAACATATTTAATATAACATAAATTAATATTAAAATAATATAACATTTAATTTAAAATTAACATAAAAATATATGAAATATTTTTAATTTTTAAATATAGTTTTACATAATTTTTTATATTGTTTAATATATTTTTTTTATTTGAAGTAACAGAAATGTTATATATATATATATATATATATATATATATATATATATATATATATATATATATATATATATATGAAGAGTTCAGATGCAAAAACCTCTAAGTGCCATCTGAAATTTTCTTCTAGAATGATCATTTTTATCAAGCTCGTATATTTAAGTTCAGTAATTTCACTTTAATGGCAATGAAAATTACCTATTAATTGTCATTTAAGTGAAATTACTGAACTTAAATATATGAGCTTGATAAAAATGATCATTCTACAAGAAATTTTCAAATGGCACTTAGAGGCTTTTGCATCTGAACTCTTCATATATATATATATATATATACACATATATATATAATATTTATTTACTTTTTATATTTTTAATATAAAGTTTAATTTTAAAAAATATTTTTGGGATTTTTTTACAAATAACCCTGGTTTACCCCCAAACCTAACCATAACTCAAACTCATTAGCAATAAATGTGGCATTTTCCAGAATAATGTGTTGTTACACAGTAAATTCATAGTCTTGAGGGTATTTAATGTAAGCATATAGTTATGGCCAGCATTAATGCTATCATAAGAGGCCAGATTGCAGACGCATCTCGTTAAAGTGAACATGACGAGAGCGGATGAGATTTGTAAAGTGTTCGGTACACACTGCGTTACACAAGCGCCCGTGACCCCGGATGTCCTTTCAGTGGAGTTGCATCCCTCAGCTGGGGGAAGATTAGATGTGTGTGTGTGTGTGTGTGTGTGTGTGTGTGTGTGTGTGTATGTGTGTATATGTGCTGCCACGAAACAAGGGTTAAACCTCATCCAGCTCTCAATAATGCATGATTAATTAGCGGACTCTGAAATAGGGCGAAACTAAAAGAGAGACTGGAAACAGGAGAAGCACGTTGTCCCAAAGGGGAAATATGCACACGCACTCACACACACACACACACACACACACACACACACACACACACACACACACAGTGCAAATACTGCAACAATCGGCTCTTTTGTACTGTTCGTCTGGTAAATCGTGACTCTGTCTTTGCAGCCACAAGCAAGTTATATGTAAGCTGAACAACAGTCTCACACACACACACACACACACACACACACACACACACACACACACACACACACACACACACACACATCAGAGTTTATCTTATATTGTTTTGCCTAAAATAGGGTTTCGAACTGGTGGTCAGGGGTCGCTTAAAACTAATATATACAATACTGTATATTACATAAAAAAAAGTGAAATATTAACATTTACTAATGTTGCAAAGACTCAGAAATCATGTGATGAATTCTGATTATTCTATTGAAAATCAAGTTGTGTTATATATACATATATATATATACGATAACCGATAATTCTTTATATCTGAAAGCCGATATAATTTTTGAGAGCCTGATTACAAGATCAAAAGTCTCACCATTAAAGCCATGTCCCAATCACACAATTATAAAGTTCTCATGATAATGTTATGCAGCCGATATGACAGAGTTGCGCTGCACATGTTGCACTTTACTGTATTTTCCTTTTTGAAGTGATTCTGATCATATTTCAAGCAATTCAAACCCATCATGTTGAACAGTGGCATCTGAAGAGTCTCAGCTGAAGGAGATAATACATTATTTATCGGCTTTAATATATCAGACAAATTGTCTTATCTGGCCGATAACGATAACATTAAAACTGAGCATCAGCTGATATCGAAATGGTGGCCGATATATCGTGCATCCCTAATATATAGATCACCGATTGGTCAGAGAGAATCGTAATTACCAGCGTCATTGTATTTGCTATACGAGACACCAAATCCGAACAAACTTCTTAATCTTGCAGTGAAAAATATCCTGATGCCGAGAATCAAGAACACCATTCCTTCGATATGCTGGATTGCTCCTGTGTTGTGCGCTTGTTTGTTTCGTCATCCGAGCATGTGTGGAAGTATTTAAAACAAGTGTGTGACAACTAGCCCCGCGCTCCCCTAATAATAGCGCGTTGAATAATCGTATATGATTCATTAAATAAATAGAACTGAATGTCAGGGCTTTACTGAGTCATATAAACACAGTATGAATATTGAAACCTGTAAATTCATCTGAAACTCATGCACATTTTCATTATGTGTTAAAATTGTAATCTTAGTTCAAATGGAACATTATGTATTATTATGTACAACGGTATACATCATTTAAATAAGCATGATGTATCTATTGTCTAATGCCCAGGTGGCATGCATAATATCAAAATACAGAACTGTAAAATTAGGCTGTGTAGTTGATGTGGAGATAAGACGTCGGAGCGCAAAAATGTGATTTCTCCCGTCAAATGTGATTTCTCCCGTCCAACAACAACCAGGCCGTTATTTCCGGCGTGACGATCGAGTCTGTCCTAAAAATACCTCTCAATGCGCCTCGTGGACTCACGCCAAGGGCCCTATAGGTCTGCACTACATGACGTCACCAAAGTGTGGAAGTCCACAAGTCCGGAGTGTGCCAATTGGGACAGGGCCTTAGTATCCATGACGACTAATAATGGCGGGAACATAGAAACAAAGACAAGCGAACTGAGGGGCCGTTAACACGACAGTTTTCAACTAAACATGGAAAACTTTTTAATGTGTTTTGGCCGTTCATTTACACGACGACGGCACTTTGGTGCCTTACAATGCAAACTTTTGAAATTGGGTTTTAAAATACAAGTTTTTAAAAACGATAAAAACTATATAGTTATTGTCTCTGTGTAAACTACAAAAATGCAAATTTGTGAAAGCGGTGACGTCATGCTTCATGTTCAGTCTATGGGCCCTATTTTAACGATCTGAAACACAAGTAAGTTTGTGGGCGGGTCTCGGGAGCTGTTGCTATTATACCGGCGGGATAAATGACTCTTGCGCCCGACGCAAATCTAAAATGTGTTGGTCTGAAGTCGCTTCATTACTCATAGGTGTGGTTTGGGCGTAACGTGAAATAAACCAATCAGAGCGTCATCTCACATTCCCTTTAAGAGCAGGCGCGCTTGTTCCATGGCGGATTGATATTATAACGGCGGATTTGCCAGGAGCGGTTCACAGCCGAGGAGACCGGCGTTCTCGTCAGGGCCGTAAAACACAGAGAAGTGACATTGGGGACGGAGAAACACACACAGATTAGCTTCGGTTAAACAGGCGTATGATCATTTGGGTAAATGTGTAAGCTAGATTTATGCCTATTTTTCACATCTTCATGGACACAACAATGATTTCCCTCGTGTGGTAATATTTTTCCTTGTAATAATGTATGATTTTCTAAATATGAAAACTATATGTCTATATGTTCATAGTGTTTCTTTACAAAGTGACATCGCCACCTACTGGCCTGACGGCAGAATACAGCGATTATAGTCGTTAGGATCGTTTTGACAACGTTGTCGCCTGTACGCGAAAAACGCAAACGATAAACTTTCCCATTTTTAGTACATAATTATCATGTAAACGTACCTTAAACGCCCATAAAGAAAATGAAAATGAAACATGAGACACATCTAAATGTTACACAGTCATTATAAGATTGTTTTGTTCACTAAAATTCTAACTTTTTTTATATTTTTATATTTGTCCTCTTTCCAAAAGTATAAAAACATGTGGTAATGTATAATTATTTTGTCCACCTCCTCCTGGATCCATCCTGATATTGTTTATGTTTGAGTAATAAAGGTCCGCTAGTGTTTTGCTGCAGAGGAACCCAACACTGATGACACGCAATCATTTATTAATATGCTGGAAAACTCGGAGAAAACGGAGCAGTTCTTTTATGTACGCAGAGAACAGACGGACGAGTTTATGAATTGGGCCAGATATGACTCGTCCGGCGAAGTTTGCCTTTGTTTGTTTTCTCCTCCTTTCAGGAGAGATGAAATATTTATTCTTCCCTGCTCGACACAAGAGCTGTTTCCAGAACAGAAGAGCTCATATAGACGACGACACGCTGACAACACACTCTCTCTCTCCACTCCACACACATGCACATTCACATATAGTTCTGCTAAATACTTTTAGCAACTAAACTAATCTTTTTTGTATGGAAGCTTGTCTCCGCCACAGAATAAAACATTTTAAAAGATAACTGCGACTTTTTATCTCACAATTGCGAGTATTTTGCAATTTTGACTTTTTTTCTCGCAATTGCGACTTTATATCTCGCAACTCTGACATCTTTTCTAAGAATTGTAAGATAAGTCCAATTCTAAGGTAAAAAAGACTGACTTATCTCACAATTCTGACTTTATAACATGCAATTGCAACTTAAAGTCCAACTGAAATCAAAATTGACCCTATTTACTTTGTTAGCGCATATTACTAGTCTTGTGGTGAACAATTAATCCGTGCAAGTTAAAACACAGAAAAAAATTGTTTGCCGTCGTAATCTTTAATCAAAGTCTGAAAAGTTACTTCCGGTCTGGAATGGCGTTCCTTCTCTGATGATGTAGGTTTGACGGCTTGGGTTGGGAAAAGCTTAACCACTCCCTCAACCCGTTAGTCTGTAATGAGCGAGAGATGGAGAGGAGGAGCGCTGGAGTAAAACCCTGCCCTCTGTTCAATATTCCCTTTCACTGGGAAATACGTCACAACACTGGAGAAAAGTCGTTTGCAACTTCCGGTTCACGCAGACTTTAATTTCATGCAATTCGGACTTTATATCTCCCAATTACGTGTTCAGAACTGAATTGTGAGATATAAACATGCAATTCTGAGAAAAAAAGTCAGATTTCAGTTTCAGTTTATTTCTTACCATTGTGACGTTATCTCACAATTCTGACTTTATAACACAATTGTGACTTTATAACACAATTCTGACTTTATAACACAATTGTGAATTTATAGCACAATTCTGACTTTATAACACGCAATTGAGACTTTATATCACACAATTCTGACTTTATAACACGCAATTGAGACTTTATATCACACAATTCTGACTTTATAACACAATTGCAACTTTATATCACACAATTGCAACTTTATAACAAAATTGCGACTTTATATCACACAAATCTGACTTTATAACACACAATTCTGACTTTATAACACACAATTGAGACGTTAAATCTCACAATTCTGACTTTATAACACAATTCTGACTTTATATCACACAATTGAGACGTTATATCTCACAATTTTGACTTTATATCACACAATTCTGACTTTATAACACAATTGCGACTTTATATCACACAATTCTGACTTTATAACACACAATTCTGACTTTATAACACACAATTCTGACTTTATAACACAATTGCGACTTTATATCACACAATTCTGACTTTATAACACACAATTCTGACTTTATAACACACAATTCTGACTTTATAACACAATTGCGACTTTATATCACACAATTCTGACTTTATAACACACAATTCTGACTTTATAACACACAATTCTGACTTTATATCACACAATTCTGACTTCATAACACACAATTGCGACTTTATATCACACAATTCTGACTTTATAATACAATTGCGACTTTATATCACACAATTCTGACTTTATAACACAATTCTGACTTTATAACACACAATTCTGACTAAATATCACACAATTCTGACTTTATAACACACAATTCTGACTTTATATCACACAATTCTGACTAAATATCACACAATTCTGACTTTATATCACACAATTCTGACTTTATAACACGCAATTGAGACTTCATATCACACAATTCTGACTTTATAATACAATTGCGACTTTATATCACACAATTCTGACTTTATAACACAATTCTGACTTTATAACACACAATTCTGACTAAATATCACACAATTCTGACTTTATAACACACAATTCTGACTTTATATCACACAATTCTGACTAAATATCACACAATTCTGACTTTATATCACACAATTCTGACTTTATAACACGCAATTGAGACTTCATATCACGCAATTCTGACTTTATATCTCGCAATTCTGACTTTATAACACACAATTGCGACTTTATATCACACAATTCTGACTTTATAATACAATTGCGACTTTATATCACACAATTCTGACTTTATAACACAATTCTGACTTTATAACACAATTCTGACTAAATATCACACAATTCTGACTTTATAACACACAATTCTGACTTTATAACACGCAATTGCGACTTTATATCACACAATTCTGACTTTATAACACACAATTGCGACTTCATATCACGCAATTCTGACTTTATAACACACAATTCTGACTATATCACACAATTCTGACTTTATAACACAATTGCGACTTTATATCACACAATTCTGACTTTATAACACAATTCTGACTTTATAACACAATTGCGACTTTATATCACACAATTCTGACTTTATAACACACAATTGCGACTTCATATCACGCAATTGAGACTTTATATCACACAATTCTGACTTTATAACACAATTCTGACTTTATATCTCACAATTGCGACTTCATATCACGCAATTCTGACTTTATAACACACAATTCTGACTTTATAACACACAATTCTGACTATATCACACAATTCTGACTTTATAACACACAATTCTGACTATATCACACAATTCTGACTTTATAACACAATTGCGACTTTATATCACACAATTCTGACTTTATAACACAATTCTGACTTTATAACACAATTGCGACTTTATATCACACAATTCTGACTTTATAACACACAATTGCGACTTCATATCACGCAATTGCGACTTTATATCACACAATTCTGACTTTATAACACACAATTGCGACTTCATATCACGCAATTCTGACTTTATAACACACAATTCTGACTATATCACACAATTCTGACTTTATAACACAATTGCGACTTTATATCACACAATTCTGACTTTATAACACAATTCTGACTTTATAACACAATTGCGACTTTATATCACACAATTCTGACTTTATAACACACAATTGCGACTTCATATCACGCAATTGAGACTTTATATCACACAATTCTGACTTTATAACACAATTCTGACTTTATATCTCACAATTGCGACTTCATATCACGCAATTCTGACTTTATAACACACAATTCTGACTTTATAACACACAATTCTGACTATATCACGCAATTCTGACTTTATAACACACAATTCTGACTATATCACACAATTCTGACTTTATAACACAATTGCGACTTTATATCACACAATTCTGACTTTATAACACAATTCTGACTTTATAACACAATTGCGACTTTATATCACACAATTCTGACTTTATAACACACAATTGCGACTTCATATCACGCAATTGCGACTTTATATCACACAATTCTGACTTTATAACACAATTCTGACTAAATATCACACAATTCTGACTTTATAACACACAATTCTGACTTTATATGACACAATTCTGACTTTATAACACGCAATTGAGACTTCATATAACGCAATTCTGACTTTATAACACGCAATTCTGACTTTATAACACACAATTGCGACTTTATATCACACAATTCTGACTTTATAATACAATTGCGACTTTATATCACACAATTCTGACTTTATAACACAATTCTGACTTTATAACACAATTCTGACTAAATATCACACAATTCTGACTTTATAACACACAATTCTGACTTCATAACACACAATTGCGACTTCATATCACGCAATTCTGACTTTATAACACACAATTCTGACTATATCACACAATTCTGACTTTATAACACAATTGCGACTTTATATCACACAATTCTGACTTTATAACACAATTCTGACTTTATAACACAATTGCGACTTTATATCACACAATTCTGACTTTATAACACAATTCTGACTTTATAACACACAATTCTGACTTTATATCACACAATTCTGACTTTATATCTCACAATTCTGACTTTATAACACAATTCTGACTTTATATCTCACAATTCTGACTTTATCACACAATTCTGACTTTATATCACACAATTCTGACTTTATAACACAATTCTGACTTTATAACACACAATTCTGACTTTATATCACACAATTCTGACTTTATAACACGCAATTGAGACTTTATATCACACAATTCTGACTTTATAACACAATTGCGACTTTATATCACACAATTCTGACTTTATAACACAATTCTGACTAAATATCACACAATTCTGACTTTATAACACACAATTCTGACTTTATATGACACAATTCTGACTTTATAACACGCAATTGAGACTTCATATAACGCAATTCTGACTTTATAACACGCAATTCTGACTTTATATCTCGCAATTCTGACTTTATAACACACAATTGCGACTTTATATCACACAATTCTGACTTTATAATACAATTGCGACTTTATATCACACAATTCTGACTTTATAACACAATTCTGACTTTATAACACAATTCTGACTAAATATCACACAATTCTGACTTTATAACACACAATTCTGACTTCATAACACACAATTGCGACTTCATATCACGCAATTCTGACTTTATAACACACAATTCTGACTATATCACACAATTCTGACTTTATAACACAATTGCGACTTTATATCACACAATTCTGACTTTATAACACAATTCTGACTTTATAACACACAATTCTGACTTTATATCACACAATTCTGACTTTATAACACAATTCTGACTTTATAACACACAATTCTGACTTTATATCACACAATTCTGACTTTATATCACGCAATTGAGACTTTATATCACACAATTCTGACTTTATAACACAATTCTGACTTTATAACACACAATTCTGACTAAATATCACACAATTCTGACTTTATAACACAATTCTGACTTTATAACACACAATTCTGACTTTATATCACACAATTCTGACTTTATAACACAATTCTGACTTTATAACACAATTCTGACTTTATAACACAATTCTGACTTTATATCACACAATTCTGACTTTATAACACGCAATTGAGACTTTATATCACACAATTCTGACTTTATAACACAATTGCGACTTTATATCACACAATTCTGACTTTATAACACAATTCTGACTTTATAACACACAATTCTGACTAAATATCACACAATTCTGACTTTATATGACACAATTCTGACTTTATAACACGCAATTGAGACTTCATATCACACAATTCTGACTTTATAACACGCAATTGAGACTTCATATCACACAATTCTGACTTTATAACACAATTGCGACTTTATATCACACAATTCTGACTTTATAACACAATTGCAACTTTATATCACACAATTGCAACTTTATAACAAAATTGCGACTTTATATCACACAATTCTGACTTTATAACACACAATTCTGACTTTATAACACACAATTGAGACATTATATCTCACAATTCTGACTTTATAACACACAATTCTGACTTTATAACACACAATTCTGACTTTATAACACACAATTGAGACATTATATCTCACAATTCTGACTTTATAACACAATTGCGACTTTATAACACAATTCTGACTTTATAACACACAATTCTGACTTTATATCACACAATTCTGACTTTATAACATGCAATTGAGACTTTATATCACACAATTCTGACTTTATAACACAATTGCGACTTTATATCACACAATTCTGACTTTATAACACAATTCTGACTTTATAACAAACAATTCTGACTAAATATCACACAATTCTGACTTTATAACACACAATTCTGACTTTATATGACACAATTCTGACTTTATAACACGCAATTGAGACTTTATATCACGATTCTGACTTTATAACTCGCAAGCTTCCATATGTTTGGACTGCTTTGTATGTATGAAAAAATATACACTGATGGTTTGGATGATGGTTCATGAGAAGAAGAGAAGTCAGTCTATATACTGTATGTGCACAAGCCGTGTTTACTCTGGGCTGAAGATAAACACAGGGTTCCCATGAAGAAAGGCAAGAAAAGGAAAGGCTTAAAGTGTTTCCTTCTAGGGTTCAATCTGTGGAATCGGTGATGAATGTCTTTCACACCGACTCGGAAGCATTTAGCACCGTCCCGCGACATTCTCATGTTAGCTCATCTCCACAGACCACAGCCACTTCATATCAGATTTCAGAGATATACTACAGCTTACGATTTTATCCTGTATTCTAAAACCCCAATATGAGTCATTTTAGCATCATTAAAGGCATATTCACCCCAACATGATCAATCTGCCATTCTTTACTCTCTATCATGTCATTCCAAACTTGTATCTTTTGTGGGACACAGTGGAAGATTTCAACTGTTTTTGTCCTCACAATGAAAGTCAGCGAGGTCCAAAACAACACCGGACTCCATTGACTCTCATTAAACGACAAAAACATTGTTCAAAATAAATTATAAAAAAATATATATATCTCACAATTCTGACTTTATAACACAATTCTGACTTTATAACACAATTCTGACTTTATATCTCACAATTCTGACTTTATCACACAATTCTGACTTTATAACACAATTCTGACTTTATATCTCACAATTCTGACTTTATCACACAATTCTGACTTTATATCTCACAATTCTGACTTTATAACACAATTCTGACTTTATAACACAATTCTGACTTTATATCTCACAATTCTGACTTTATATCACACAATTCTGACTTTATATCTCACAATTCTGACTTTATAACACAATTCTGACTTTATAACACAATTCTGACTTTATATCACACAATTCTGACTTTATATCTCACAATTCTGACTTTATAACACAATTCTGACTTTATATCTCACAATTCTGACTTTATAACACAATTCTGACTTTATATCACACAATTCTGACTTTATATCACACAATTCTGACTTTATATCTCACAATTCTGACTTTATAACACAATTCTGACTTTATATCTCACAATTCTGACTTTATAACACAATTCTGACTTTATATCACACAATTCTGACTTTATATCACACAATTCTGACTTTATAACACAATTCTGACTTTATATCTCACAATTCTGACTTTATAACACAATTCTGACTTTATATCTCACAATTCTGACTTTATAACACAATTCTGACTTTATAACACAATTCTGACTTTATATCACACAATTCTGACTTTATATCTCACAATTCTGACTTTATAACACAATTCTGACTTTATATCTCACAATTCTGACTTTATCACACAATTCTGACTTTATATCTCACAATTCTGACTTTATAACACAATTCTGACTTTATAACACAATTCTGACTTTATATCACACAATTCTGACTTTATATCTCACAATTCTGACTTTATAACACAATTCTGACTTTATATCTCACAATTCTGACTTTATCACACAATTCTGACTTTATATCTCACAATTCTTACTTTATATCCCACAATTCTGACTTTATATCACACAATTCTGACTTTATATCAAACAATTCTGACTTTATATCTCACAATTCTGACTTTATAACACACAATTCTGACTTTATATCACACAATTCTGACTTTATATCTCACAATTCTGACTTTATCACACAATTCTGACTTTATATCTCACAATTCTGACTTTATAACACACAATTCTGACTTTATATCACACAATTCTGACTTTATATCTCACAATTCTGACTTTATAACACAATTCTGACTTTATTTCACACAATTCTGACTTTATATCTCACAATTCTGACTTTATCACACAATTCTGACTTTATATCTCACAATTCTGACTTTATATCTCACAATTCTGACTTTATAACACAATTCTGACTTTATATCAAACAATTCTGACTTTATATCTCAC
The DNA here is from genome assembly GCF_964197995.2 of Scardinius erythrophthalmus. Classification (NCBI taxonomy): domain Eukaryota; kingdom Metazoa; phylum Chordata; class Actinopteri; order Cypriniformes; family Leuciscidae; genus Scardinius; species Scardinius erythrophthalmus. The sequence goes on from NC_138238.1 coordinate 38,791,426, forward strand.
AATTCTGACTTTATAACACAATTCTGACTTTATATCACACAATTCTGACTTTATATCTCACAATTCTGACTTTATCACACAATTCTGACTTTATATCACACAATTCTGACTTTATATCACACAATTCTGACTTTATATCAAACAATTCTGACTTTATATCTCACAATTCTGACTTTATAACACACAATTCTGACTTTATATCACACAATTCTGACTTTATATCTCACAATTCTGACTTTATATCACACAATTCTGACTTTATAACACACAATTCTGACTTTATATCTCACAATTCTGACTTTATATCTCACAATTCTGACTTTATAACACAATTCTGACTTTATATCACACAATTCTGACTTTATATCTCACAATTCTGACTTTATCACACAATTCTGACTTTATATCTCACAATTCTGACTTTATCACACAATTCTGACTTTATATCTCACAATTCTGACTTTATAACACAATTCTGACTTTATAACACAATTCTGACTTTATATCACACAATTCTGACTTTATATCTCACAATTCTGACTTTATAACACAATTCTGACTTTATATCTCACAATTCTGACTTTATCACACAATTCTGACTTTATATCTCACAATTCTTACTTTATATCCCACAATTCTGACTTTATATCACACAATTCTGACTTTATATCAAACAATTCTGACTTTATATCTCACAATTCTGACTTTATAACACACAATTCTGACTTTAAATCTCACAATTCTGACTTTATATCTCACAATTCTGACTTTATAACACAATTCTGACTTTATATCTCACAATTCTGACTTTATATCTCACAATTCTGACTCTATAACACAATTCTGACTTTATAACACAATTGAGACTTTATATCACACAATTCTGACTTTATATCTCACAATTCTGACTTTATAACACAATTGAGACTTTATATCACACAATTCTGACTTTATATCTCACAATTCTGACTCTATAACACAATTCTGACTTTATAACACAATTCTGACTTTATATCTCACAATTCTGACTTTATAACACACAATTCTGACTTTATAACACAATTCTGACTTTATATCTCACAATTCTGACTTTATCACACAATTCTGACTTTATATCTCACAATTCTGACTTTATAACACAATTCTGACTTTATATCTCACAATTCTGACTTTATCACACAATTCTGACTTTATATCTCACAATTCTTACTTTATATCCCACAATTCTGACTTTATAACACAATTCTGACTTTATATCTCACAATTCTGACTTTATAACACAATTCTGACTTTATATCTCACAATTCTGACTTTATATCACACAATTCTGACTTTATAACACAATTCTGACTTTATATCTCACAATTCTGACTTTATAACACAATTCTGACTTTATATCTCACAATTCTGACTTTATATCACACAATTCTGACTTTATAACACAATTCTGACTTTATATCTCACAATTCTGACTTTATCACACAATTCTGACTTTATATCTCACAATTCTTACTTTATATCCCACAATTCTGACTTTATATCTCACAATTCTGACTTTATAACACAATTCTGACTTTATATCTCACAATTCTGACTTTATCACACAATTCTGACTTTATATCTCACAATTCTTACTTTATATCCCACAATTCTGACTTTATATCACACAATTCTGACTTTATATCACACAATTCTGACTTTATATCTCACAATTCTGACTTTATAACACACAATTCTGACTTTATATCTCACAATTCTGACTTTATATCTCACAATTCTGACTTTATAACACAATTCTGACTTTATATCACAATTCTGACTTTATATCACACAATTCTGACTTTATAACACAATTCTGACTTTATAGCACAATTCTGACTTTATATCTCACAATTCTGACTCTATAACACAATTCTGACTTTATATCTCACAATTCTGACTTTATAACACAATTCTGACTTTATTTCACACAATTCTGACTTTATATCTCACAATTCTGACTTTATCACACAATTCTGACTTTATATCTCACAATTCTGACTTTATATCTCACAATTCTGACTTTATAACACAATTCTGACTTTATATCAAACAATTCTGACTTTATATCTCACAATTCTGACTTTATAACACAATTCTGACTTTATATCACACAATTCTGACTTTATATCTCACAATTCTGACTTTATCACACAATTCTGACTTTATATCACACAATTCTGACTTTATATCACACAATTCTGACTTTATATCAAACAATTCTGACTTTATATCTCACAATTCTGACTTTATAACACACAATTCTGACTTTATATCACACAATTCTGACTTTATATCTCACAATTCTGACTTTATATCACACAATTCTGACTTTATAACACACAATTCTGACTTTATATCTCACAATTCTGACTTTATATCTCACAATTCTGACTTTATAACACAATTCTGACTTTATATCACACAATTCTGACTTTATATCTCACAATTCTGACTTTATCACACAATTCTGACTTTATATCTCACAATTCTGACTTTATCACACAATTCTGACTTTATATCTCACAATTCTGACTTTATAACACAATTCTGACTTTATAACACAATTCTGACTTTATATCACACAATTCTGACTTTATATCTCACAATTCTGACTTTATAACACAATTCTGACTTTATATCTCACAATTCTGACTTTATCACACAATTCTGACTTTATATCTCACAATTCTTACTTTATATCCCACAATTCTGACTTTATATCACACAATTCTGACTTTATATCAAACAATTCTGACTTTATATCTCACAATTCTGACTTTATAACACACAATTCTGACTTTAAATCTCACAATTCTGACTTTATATCTCACAATTCTGACTTTATAACACAATTCTGACTTTATATCTCACAATTCTGACTTTATATCTCACAATTCTGACTCTATAACACAATTCTGACTTTATAACACAATTGAGACTTTATATCACACAATTCTGACTTTATATCTCACAATTCTGACTTTATAACACAATTGAGACTTTATATCACACAATTCTGACTTTATATCTCACAATTCTGACTTTATATCACACAATTCTGACTTTATATCAAACAATTCTGACTTTATATCTCACAATTCTGACTTTATAACACACAATTCTGACTTTAAATCTCACAATTCTGACTTTATATCTCACAATTCTGACTTTATAACACAATTCTGACTTTATATCTCACAATTCTGACTTTATATCTCACAATTCTGACTCTATAACACAATTCTGACTTTATAACACAATTGAGACTTTATATCACACAATTCTGACTTTATATCTCACAATTCTGACTTTATAACACAATTGAGACTTTATATCACACAATTCTGACTTTATATCTCACAATTCTGACTCTATAACACAAT
>NC_138238.1:38799850-38829850 GCF_964197995.2 Scardinius erythrophthalmus
GGCTGACCTCTGCCGGCTGCTGAAGGTAAAGCAAATAAGAACCTCAGTCTACCATCCCCAGACCGACGGGCTCGTCGAGAGATTTAATCAGACATTGAAGCAGATGTTACGAAAGGTGGCTGCAGAAGATAAAAAGGACTGGGACCTGCTTCTTCCCTATGTTCTGTTCGGCATCCGAGAGGTACCACAAGCGTCCACGGGCTTCACCCCATTCGAACTCCTATTCGGACGACAACCCCGTGGTCTCCTTGACGTAGCCCGAGAAGCCTGGGAACAGCAGCCGGCAGTCTACCGAACCGTCATCGAACATGTTCAAGACATGAGGAGTAAGATCGACCGTGTCATGCCATTAGTCCGGGAACACTTGGTGAAGTCCCAACAAGCCCAGCAACGTCTCTACAACCGGGCGGCCCAACCACGGGAGTTTCAACCAGGAGATAGAGTGATGGTCTTGGTCCCCAATGCAGCATGCAAGTTCCTGGCTCAGTGGCAAGGCCCATATACCATAGAAGAGCGAGTCGGCCCAGTCAATTACAGGGTAAGACAACCTGGCCGTAGACGAACCGTACAGCTATACCATATCAACTTGTTGAAAAAGTGGGTCGGGGATCAAGACCAAGCAGTCACTCTCACCGTCCAAGAGCCCGTGGTTGTGGACACCAACCCTAACCTCTCCGCCGCCCAAAAGACAGAGCTACGGCACCTGGTCGGTCAGTTCCAGGACGTCTTCTCCGACACCCCCGGCCAGACTAACGTCCTCTCCCATGACATCCACACTCCTCCTGGCGTCGTCATTCGGCAACGGCCCTATCGAGTCCCAGAGGCCCGCCGGCAAGCTATAGAGGAGGAGATACAGAAGATGCTCAAACTGGGGGTAATTGAACCATCCCGGAGCCCATGGTCCAGCCCGATAGTCCTGGTGCCTAAGCCGGACGGCACCCTGCGTTTCTGCAATGACTACCGACGCCTAAATGAGATCTCCGACTTTGACAGCTACCCCATGCCCCGAGTGGACGAACTCCTGGAACGCCTGGGAAGGGCCCGGTACATCACCACGCTCGACCTTACTAAAGGCTATTGGCAAGTCCCCCTCTCCACAGAAGCCAGGCCCAAAACAGCCTTCTCGACACCCTCTGGCCACTGGCATTACCGGACCCTTCCCTTTGGCCTGCACGGGGCCCCAGCGACGTTTCAACGCCTAATGGACGTGGTACTCCGTCCTCACCAATCCTATGCAGCGGCCTACCTCGACGATGTAGTAATCCACTCGGAGGCATGGGAGGACCATTTGGAGCGACTCCGGAGGGTGCTGTCCGAGCTCCGTCGGGCTGGGCTAACCGCCAACCCCCGAAAATGCCACCTAGCCATGAACGAAGCAAGGTACCTGGGTTTTACAGTAGGAAGAGGACTCGTCAAGCCACAGGAGAACAAGGTCAAGGCAATCCTGGATGCCCCAAAACCCCTCAACAAGACCCAGGTACGTGCGTTCTTGGGGTTGGCGGGGTATTACCGATGCTTTATCCCCAGTTTCTCCTCTATAGCTGCCCCCCTGACGGACCTGACCAGGAAGGGACAGCCAGAACGGGTCCGCTGGACTAAAGAGACCGAACAAGCCTTTCAACACATCAAACAGGCCTTGACAACAGAACCTGTGTTGCGTGCTCCAGACTTCAGCTGTCCCTTCCTGCTCCAAACGGATGCTTCGGACACGGGATTGGGGGCCGTGCTCTCCCAGATTCAGGAGGGAGAGGAGCATCCGGTGGTATACATCAGCCGCAAGCTGTCCCAGGCCGAGAGAAAATACGCAGCCGTGGAGAAAGAAGCTCTCGCCATCAAGTGGGCAGTCCTGGAGCTGAGGTATTATTTGTTGGGCCGACATTTCACTCTCTTTACAGACCATGCTCCTCTGCAGTGGATGGCCCGGGCGAAAGACACGAATGCTCGAGTCACAAGGTGGTTCCTCTCGCTCCAGGACTTCCACTTTGTTGTGCGCCATCGGGCCGGTTCCAGCAACACCAACGCCGACGGTCTCTCTCGGTCCTGGGCAGCATATTCAGGTCTGTCAGGGGTCACTCCCCTCCCACCCCCGGTCTCCCCTTTTTGTTTCCACCTCCAGGACAAGGACGTCGCTTGGGGGGGGGAGTGTGGCGGGAGTCCCGAGGAACAATCAGCGTCGCCCTGGCAACACACAAGCGGCACCTGGAACCACTCACCACGGACCAATCGATCACGGCAAAACCCTCAATATAAGCAGATAGCTCACCACAGACGGGTGAGAAGGATCTCCAATGAAGGGTGACACTTACCGACTCTCTGTATCGCTTTTCCCCAGACTCGCCGTGACCGATTGGTTCAGCACTTCCTGGACTCACTCACCGGGGTGAACGCGCGTTCCCGCACCCACCTCTCACCGGCCACTGTCACCAGGAAAGCACCAGGGAAGGAAGGATTCACCCAGCACCGAGCACCAACGACGCCGTCACCTCACCCACGAGTATTGTTGTTTGTTTTCATCACGCTGTTGAATAAATTCACCCTCCGGGGCTCACTAAAGTCTTTTGTTCTGTCGTGTCGTTCCCCGCCCGGCCACAATATATAATCCACCAATAGCAAACCACAACCATCCAATCATCCAATCAATTCCCCACAGACACAATCAAGCCCCGCCCACATTTGTTCTTGTTCCTGAAACGCTTCACTCGGATATACAGGACTAGAGACTTTAACCCTTAACCCTGACTTTAACTCTTCTGGTTCCATCAATGTCATTGTTTTTTTTTTAACATGTCAAATGCCTGAAATAAGGTCTGTGATAAACATGAACACAAGCTCAAGGTATTTTCATGTTTAATTCTATGACATCGTCCCAGCCTTGGACTCTTATTTTGATATTCTGTTGTGTTTTTCATGAGTTCCTGTTTCTCTGCTGATTTGTTTCTATAACCTGTCAGTCACTTGGTTCGTCTTGTATTTAAACTCCATGTTTTGTTCGGTCCCTTATCGCTTTTTGCTACCAAGTGTCTAAATGAGACTACAGAAGATGTCGGGACATTAAAGGTCACGCTGAACAGATAAATTCATCTCACTTGCAAACTATTCTAAAATGTTTTTAAATGAAGACTGAAAGAGTTAAAGCTACATGTAGAGATGGTGATGTTGAAGTCATGTGACCGGACGATTTTATCTAGGCTTCAATATTAATAAAAGTTGTGTTCATTTGTGAACATTAGCCTTTAAGAATCATAAACTTTGGTTTATCAGACATAAAGAGTTTTCACAATATGCTTTAAGGAAGTATTCGAAGTAATGGGACGGTGTGCTGTATTTGTGCATATGCCACAGTTTATGCAACAGCCTCCCTTAAATTATTCTCTATAAAAAGACGACTCAGTGCTATAATGTGCCCTATTTTAACGATCTGAAAGGCAAGTATCAAGCGCGAAACGCAAGTAACTTTGTGGGCGGGTCTCGGGCGCTGTTGCTATTATACCGGCGGGATAAATGACTCTTGCGCCCGACGCAAATCTAAAATGTGTTGGTCTGAAGCAGCTTCATTACTCATAGGTGTGGTTTGGGCGTAACGTGAAATAAACCAATCAGAGCGACATCTCACATTCCCTTTAAGAGCAGGCGCGCTTGTTCCATGGCGGATGGCTATTATAACGGCGGATTTGCCAGGAGCGGTTCACAGCCGAGGAGACCGACGTTCTCGTCAGGGCCGTAAAACACAGAGAAGTGACATTGGGGATGGAGAAACACACCCAGATTAGCTTCGGTTAAACAGGCGTATGATCATTTGAGTAAATGTGTAAGCTAGATTTATGCCTATTCTTTCACATCTTCATGGACACAACAATGATTTCCCTCGTGTGGTAATATTGTTCCTTGTAATAATGTATGATTTGCAAAAATGAAAACTGCTGCTTCTGTGTAGATGAGAGAAGCAAAGTGTGTGTGTGTTGTGCTCACGCTACATTATGGCCAAGTATGCGCCCTTAAAATAGCCTCTGAATAACATGCGCGACGCGCCACTGACTTTAGACGAGGTTTCTCCTGGTCAGTGGAGGAATTGTTTTCTGAAACTGCAAAATAGCACCAGGGAACGTTTGCGCCGGAACACGCCTCCTCTTTTCCCTGAACCGCCCCCGGGAGCGCAAGTTCATTCCCTAATTTACCGACGTGCTTCTGTGGAGGGAAAAGTCCGCTGTGCGCGGGTGCAAAATAGGAATGATACATGCGTCAGTGTACAGAGTCAATTGCGCTGGGTGCGAGATAGAGCCCCATCGTGTGCGTCGTCTGTCAGATAAAGCCTTTATCAAGCAGTAACTGAAAGTGTCGCTCATCTAAAGGGGTTTCAACACAGATAGTATGTACAGTACATGTGTAATTTGAACTGTGAACTCTTGAAAACACCTGAACTTTTCTTACCTGTGTAGATGGGTTTTTTTGTACAAAAATATAACTTTATTTCAATATATACGTAGCACATACACATACAAATAAAAAATACAATTAGACCATAAAGCCCTTGACAATATAGCTTACCCTAACACAACAATGCATGGTTATTATAACCGTTATTAATAACTTGAGCATCAAATCATCATATTAGAGTGATTTCTGAAGGATCATGTGACACTGAAGACTGGAGTAATGATGCTGAACATTCAGCTTTGATAAATTATAAATTATAAATAGGAATAAATTACACTTTACTATATATTCACATAGAAAACAGTTATTTTACATTATAATAATATTTTACTGTGTTTTTGATCATATAAATGAACCATTGGAGAGCAGAAGAGACGTTTATTAGTTATCAGACATAATAATTACACTAATTATTGACTTAAAGACATCAACACACTTTTAATATCAGTGCATGTCTATGAATATATTACACTTTACTATATATTCACAGCTGTTTTAAATGGTATTTGACTGTTTTTACTGTATTTTTTATCAAATATATATATATATATATATACAGTATAAGTTACTATAAAAATATCAATTAATTACTAGCAACTAATTACATTTTTATTAGTTTAATTAGTTTAATTAGTTTATTAGTGTATTAACAGTTTAATTACTGTACTATTACTTTCTCTAAAAAGTATTGCATTACTTATTACAAATTACTTTCTAAATCCCATATCAACCTCAACCAGCAAACAATATATATATATATATATATATATATATATATATATATATATATATGTTTACACACACACACACACACACACACACACACACACACACACACACACACACACACGTCTAAGTACAAGAGTACAGTATATATGTGTGAAATATGATTTTGTCTCTAGCATGCAGGAAACCTCAGAGCTAAAAGAAATGATCTGATCTCTACAAATGTCCTACTTTGATTTAATGGCGAGTTTAATTGAACGTACGTGTGCATTATATGGCCTTTCAAGTGTTGCTCTGCCCAATATTCTCCTCACATCATCATCATCATCATCATCATCATCATCATCATCAACGGCCTGATCCGCCTACTGTGAGTCAGTGCTGGAAAAGCTTCATTCCAGAGTCCGGACAGACTCACTGGAAGCGTGTTCATTCTGCTCATTCTTCAGTGACAGAAGCCGTTGTGAACACACACACACATGACCGTGTGGAAACACTGATGCTGGAATGCAGAACGGCTGCTCTTTCTTTACACCCGTTCCTGAAATAACTGAGTGTGTCGTGAAGAAAGACAAAGGTGTGTGAGCCGTGACACCATCATCAGGGAGGAGCACCAGTGTGTGTTGAGCTCAATATTTACTGTTGCTATGCGACCGTGTCTACATCAGACTTATCCAAAGTGTTTCGTTTTTATGTCACAGACCAAAAGTCTTTCTACTATATAATGATTTATGCAGCTTTGATCCTCACTGACTTTCTTTCTCTCTTCTATGGAACAGCAAAGAACATATTTTGGAGGCCAAACGATGTTGGTGACCATTGACTTTCATTGTATGAGCAACTCAAAAATACCTTCTTTTGTGTTTCACAGGAGAAAGAATGTCATGCACTTACACTGTATTTCTGTCTAGTTTTCCAGCTTTAACATCTAAACATTCATAAATCAAGATACATTTACTGGAGAAGCAAAATTATGTCAGATAATCAGTTGGTTTCTGATCCAAATTAAGAGTTTTTGCTTAAAACAAGAACAAATATCTGCCGATGGGGTCAGAAAAAGGATCATGTTTTTCTTGAGAATTAAGTAGATTTTTCTGACCACATTTTTTCTCATTTTAAGCACAAACTCACTTTCTTTTTAGAGAACAAGACTTAATTTTTTTGAGTAATTTTCCTTGTCAAGTAAATGTCTACCTGACTTAAGAATTTTTTGATATTTCTATTGGAAAACAAGAAAAAAATACTGAGGAAGAACGTCATTTTTGCATTGAGTAAAAGATCACATTATGTGCCTTCCTTCGCAGTCAAACGTGACGAGGCCTTGAAATGTAACTTTTTTTTTTCTTCAGGAAAATCAATGTAATACATTTTTGTTTGATAACATTTTTTAAATATTATTTAGAATTTTGAGGAGATTATATGATACTATGTAATATTTATACCTTTTTTAATGAGCTATTTTTCCATTAAAAGTACAATTATTATTTTTTAAGGAACTTGCAATAAATCCAATATTTCAGATTCACATGTCTGAATCATGTCCATGATTTGTGTGTGGGTTCACATAGCAACTACAACAAAAGTCACCAAATTTCATCCCATTCCGATCAAGCGAAACATTAAAAAAAAAAAAAAAAGTGACATTTTTTGGTCTGATTTTTGAACAGGCCTACACTGAAACAAAATATTGATGTTGGATAAGGAAAGATACCTTTTATGATACAAACTGCCTCACATAAAGCTCAAATGACAGTGTTTGGGTTTCCTAAGTGACATGCATTGTTTTTAATTCCACAACGACCGTAGAGAAAGGCCGTCAGGTCACATTTCAGTATCATCAGTCACTGTAATCCACCAAGGTTGTAATAAGCAGGCGTGTGATTGGCTGAGTCTGTCGTTTCTCCTCCCACTGCCTTTCTCTGAACTTTGAGCGCTCACAATATCCCTGCTAAGCAAATTAGCTTATCCTGACTACCCAGTTTAGAAATCTGCAGTCATTAGCATGTTCCTCTCACTCTGTAATCAGGCCAAAAAGAAAATGTTGCTGAGGCAAACAGCAGAGATGGGACTACCTTTATTTCTGCTTAACCCCAGAGCAGATCTTGCTTATGAAACAGAATAATCTCGACTTTTAAACTGTATTGTGAGTCTGGAATCACTTCCCAAATGTCTTAAGCTATTAAAGATACCATGGCAGAAGAGAGCAATATTCCCCTGCTTTAGTGTTGCTGATCCTCGTCCATATGGTATAAGCTTATTGTGTGCACAGCTTATAATAATTCATGACGACGACAAAAACCTTAAACCTTAAACCCCTGGTGTATGGGAGCTTGTCTTACTCGACCAATGAAATATGAGATCAACATACTATTCCTGATCCTATAGAAAAAGCAACACAACACGGCTGTATCACGTTACAATATATGCAGGACAGATGAATAACTGGGTTTTGATTTACAATGTTATCAGAAAATTATATTTTGACTCTTGTATTAATAAATAACTTGCATGTTTATTTAGTCACATGCACTCATCGTCATATGTTCTTCAAAAGCAATGTATTGTGTATATTGCATAACTTAAAATGTCACAACAAGGTATGACCATTGAGTTTATTACTTTAACAAAACATATAGACAATATAACATGCTAAATAACATTCTGAAAAAAGAGAAGGAAAGAGAAAAAAATATCGTACTTTTTTTTCTTTAAAAAGTCCATTTTAAATCAATAATATTTGGGTATGTGGAGTATTTACATGACATTATAAATAACATTTGTTTGTTATACACTCTGCACATACTGAAATAACTAGTGTATTTGCATTGATGATGACGAAAGCACGGTCAGCCAATAGCATCTGAGTATTTTTTTCACGCAAAACACACAAGGGCAGATTACACCTCAGTGGACAAATGACCAGTGTCACTCCGCTCTGTGCTAGTGCTTTGCTCTTAATGTAGCCTATTTACTTATTTATTTATTCCTTCTTATCTGCCTTAATATGTCTGAAATTATTATAACGAGATTCATTATTCAGAACCTTTAATCTGATTTCATGATCATGTCAACAAAAGCTGCAGAGAGACTGTTTAAACGACAGGCTGTTAACAGCACTCTGTTATGAGGCGTCTCGATAAATCTGATTAACATAATAAAGCATGCAGTATTATTGTGTTTATATCTCCTGCGTGTGGGAGGAATACACTTAAAACATAACTAGAAACGCCAGCCGTGAATGTATTTTTTTGTTTATTGGTCGAGGGGCGGGTCCTTTTGATTATTGACGTCAGAGCAAAGCCAATCAGCGCGGAGAATTCGGAGGCAAATATATGACGAAGGCGCGTTCGTCCAATCGTAAGCGTCGCTGGGGTTTTGACCTCTGAAAACCGCATCACCGCCCCCAACCTGTCCGTGGCGGAGGAGCGCTATAAAGGAGATCCAGTCAGGAGTTTAAAGGGCAGAGTTGTAAAAACTCCCAGGCAGTGGGGAGTCGGATTGCTTGACGACAGACTCCAAAAAAAATAACACAATTACCCGAAGAACAAACAAGTAATCCTATTAATGCAACCTAAGTGGAATTATCTTTTCGATAACTGAAGCGGAAGCCCAACCCTGAGAGAAAAACACGGTCGTTTAATGTAAGTATTTTTGGCATTGAACATTCGTAATGTGTCGTTCGCTGAGGGTTTATAAATATATATCGTTGTATCTCAATGTCACTGCCTTAAAGCTGTAGTTTAACTCGGAAATAATGTTGTTTAAACCTCGGTGGAACACAAAAGGAGGCGTTAGGCACAATGACAGCGTCCATTCACTTGTATGGTATGGAAAGAAAATGCATTATAAGTCAATGGTCGAGGCTGTCAGTCCCTAAAACCATCGTTTTGTGCTCCTGGAAAAGAACGCATGTCGTTTGGATGCCAAGTATAATATATATTTGAGTGCGTTGTCGCTTTAAGAAACCGATTAACTCAAATGTTGGTTGTCTGCTTGGATTGAGACCTTGGATGTGCTTGATAAACGGTTGCTTTTTCATCATGAATTCGTTTAATCTAGCCTGCGATCATGTGAGTGTGTTCACGCTGTCTGTGTCATGAATCCCAAAACATTTACAGTGTCAAAGTTCATTCAAATCCACATTTTGATTCGACATTTATTTTGTTAGAGGCTTATCCAAAGCGATTGAGCTGATCTGTTTACGGTTTTGCAGTTATTTCAACACAGCGTCCAGAATATTCCCATCCATATTCATAATAATCATGGCAGTGTCTCATTTGAATCGAACGCTCGTTTGCAACGCAATAACCGACGTCTGTTTTTGTCGGAATTACGATCCCCAAACGCACTATTTTACGCATATGTTTTCCTTGATTCGTGTCTTAACCACTGAATATCAAAGCTCCTGGTTGTATTATCGAATGTAAGCCTGCCTTTATAATTATATGTGTACAATAGATTACTAATTCGCCCAGGGCTACACACCCCGAGCAGGGCGACACGCTATTGGTCGCGATCTTCGGGAAATCCGATCGCCGATCTGTTGCGCAATGTGTCGCATTGTGTTCAAACGCCCTATATTCACATAAAGGCGTTTTTACGCAACAGTTGATGGAATAAAGTAACTGTTAGGGAAGAGAATCCGTGTTATGTAATCTCCCTTGAACAGTGGTTTTCAATCCTTTAGATGCCACCGACCCCCAAACGTGATCATCCTCGTGCGAGGGACCCCCAGATAGATAGATAGATAGATAGATAGAATTCAAAATAAATGGGAATATTTTTTTCCTACTGCACTGCTTATTTAAATAAAATGAATATTTAATACATTTTCTTATTTAAAGAGTTCACCCAGAAGTGAAAATGATCCCATAATTGACTTGCCCTCAAGCCATCCTAGGTGTATATGACTTTCTTTTTTCAGCCAAAGACGGAGTTATATTAAAAAATATCCTGACTCTTCCAAGCATTATAATGGGAGTGAATGGTTCCTGAGATTTTGAAGCTCAAAAAAGCTCATCCCTCCATCATAACAGTAATAATTAATAAAGGCCTTCTGAAGCGAAACCATGTTTTTGTAAGAGAAATATACATCTTTATAACTTTATGAACTATAGTCACTGGCTTCCGGTAATGGCCGTATACGAGTCTAGTTCTGGCAGAAGAGTGACCTCTGATCTGACACATGACCTCTGACCCGATGCATGATGTAGGATGAAGGTGTAGCGTTGGCTCAGGTGAGAGTCGACGACCTCGTGCGGTTCAAACAACAAACTCAAGCTCCACCCACATTTCTCTTTAATAATTCTTGTTTTAGACTTCTAATTCGTGACCAGTGTTTTGTTTTGCTCTATCCTCTGTGCTCCTGCATTCGTCAATACGTCATGTGTCGGGTCAGAGGTCATGCGTCGGGTCAGAGGTCACTCTTTAGCCGGAGCTAGACTCGCGTACGGCTGTTATACCCAGTGATTACAGATTAAAAAGTTATAAATATGGATATTTCCTTTACAAAAGCATGGCTTCGCTTCAGAAGGCCTTTATTAACCCCTGGAGTCGTGTCGATTACTGTTATGATGGATGGATGCGCTTTTTTTGGGCTTCAAAATCTCAGGTAGCATTCACTCCCATTATAAAGCTTGGAAGAGCCAGGACATTTTTTATTTATTGTGTTTCTTCTTTCAGCCAAAGTCATAAACACTTAGGATGGTTTGAGGCGAGTAAAAATACAGGATCATTTCCATATTTGGGTGAATTAACCCTTCAAGCAAACTTATTTGCATGTTTTTCTCTAAACTCCCAGCACTCCTTTAAAACCCCAGGCCTACGATATGCAAAACGCAACGGATTAAGCAAATTTAACCCGATTGTATCGCTCTAAACCATTTTACTTGTGTCTCAGTGATTTATGAAATGCGTTTGTGGCCTTTAATGAATGTCTGCCACTCCATCAGTAGTGTTTTTATGTAGGCTGTGATTGAATAGCTCATGGTTTATTGCTCTTCACAGCTGAATACCTTGCCTCTCTTTCCCCTTCAAGGAGATTTTCCAGTGGATCAACAAGCGTTTCCTCGTCCGCCAGCACCGATCGCTACTGCCTTGGAGGTTTTTACAGCACTCGACTATAAAGACAGCACAGACAAACAGCTATGCAGCTTGAAATCCAAGTAGCGTTGAACTTCATAATTTCGTACCTGTACAACAAACTCCCACGACGACGAGTCAACATATTCGGCGAGGAGTTGGAGAGGCAGTTGAAAAAGAAATACGAAGGACATTGGTACCCAGACAAGCCATACAAAGGATCCGGGTTTAGGTGTATACATGTGGGCGAGAAAGTAGATCCGGTCGTTGAGGAAGCAGCCAAAGAAAGCGGGTTGGACATCGAAGACGTTCGGAACAACTTGCCTCAGGATCTCAGCGTTTGGATCGACCCCTTCGAGGTTTCCTACCAGATCGGCGAGAAGGGAGCGGTCAAGGTGCTATACGTGGACGATAACGGCGAAAACGGCTCTGAGTTGGACAAAGAAATCAGAAACAGTTTTAACCCGGAGGCTCAGGTCTTCATGCCAATCACTGATCCAGTGGGCGTGTCCTCAGAGTCGAGTTCGCCATCGCCGCCGCCGTTCGGCCAATCGGCATCCGTTAGCCCGACTTTCATGCCACGATCCAATCAGCCTTTAACTTTCACCACCGCGTCCTTCGCCGCCACCAAGTTTGGCTCCACCAAGATGAAGAACGGTGGGCGTAACGGTGGAAAGGTTTCCCGCAACTCTCCCACCAACCTAGGCCTGAACGTCAACAACCTAATCAAGCAAAAAGCCATTTCCAACTCCATGCATTCGCTCTATGGATTCGGCCTTGGAAGTTCGCAGCAAAAAGCATCGGCTTTGTCTCCCAACGCCAAGGAGTTCGTGTTCCCAAACCTTCAAGGACAAGGGAGCTTCCCGAGCGAGAGCGCCCTCAGCCCTCAGCCGTACAGCAATGCCTTCGACGTGTTCACCGCGTACGGGAACATCAACGACAAGTCTCTCATGGATGGCTTGGGCTTCAGTCTGGGAAACATGCAGTATTCAAACCAGCAATTCCAGCCAGTCATGGCTAACTAATGGGAGGATTGTCGGCAAAAGGAAAACGCAAGGCAAAGACGCACAACTGTGGATGTGGAAATCGAAGATCTTTATTATTAGTCACTGATAAGCGCATGAGCCCAAGGGTGTTTTGTTTTATTTTATTTTATTTCTTCCTAATCTCTTTTTATGCCCCCTTGAGTTTGTACTGAAAAGCTTGTTACACACACACACACTCACATACACACAGCTTGGTCAACACGCGTCAATGTTTTCTTTTCCTTTTTTGCCAATAAAGCAAAAAACAATTTTTTTTACAACCTTTTGAAAAAAAAAAAAACTTTAAAACATTGGTAAACAAAAAAAAACACAGAAGTTCAAGTTCTGGCCTCTTACAGTATTTTAAAAGTTGGTTAGACTTGGCTGATTTTTAAGGAATTGGCACTAATGCATATATATCTGGGGTTACGTGGTCTTTTTTCTAATTGTATAATTTAATTGAGTACAGAGTTTGTAAAATATCAGAGTATATATATTGTTTCTACAACATGGTATTGCATTTATATCTTTTTACTACTCCAGTGATCTGTGATGGCTGCAGAAGCTTTATGTTATAATATATTTTGTTTTTTTGTCTTTCTTTTTTTTTAAATTGTTAAAGAAATTCATCTTTAAAAAAAAATAGATCAAAAATTCTAAAGATTGTGTACAGAATATTCCTTAGTGTTGGAATTTCAGTGTAGGAATATTTGCTTTTTTGAAACAAAAAGAGTTGTATTTTCTGTTAAGAGTTAAACAGATTTTTGCTATATTATGATGGACAATGTAATCGTATATATTAATTTTGTACCTACATTGTGCAATACTTGATAAAATATGGTATAACAAAGTATTTTGAGTCAGTGTCTTACATGTCAAGAGGGACTGAAATAGTTTATATTAAGTTTGTATTAAAAATGCTTGAAATATGCTTGTCTTATTTTTGTTTTTCTTTTTTTATTTGACATTTGCACCCTGGCCTTTTTCAATAAAAGACAATTTAGGCAAGAATACCACTGGTCGTCTTTTCTTTTTCCCGTCAATTCTTCATGAATAACTCAACATGAGTGATATCTGTGTTTTTACGGTGACCTACGATCAACTCTTCGTTAGTTTCCTCACTAATTCAACACGCCAAGACTTTCACAGGTGAGAAAATGATTCAGATTCAAAATGTTTGCCAATTCTGAAGCACAAAATGGCTTCTAGGAAGGAAGAACGTGTAAGATTCTCATTTCTGAATGCGACCTTCTTCCTTATTCTTTAATCCTGCTGTACTTAACATGGACTGGAGCCAATAATGACCCGAAAAATGTTGTCTTGCAGAATCTTTCTTTTGGACACAATGAAAACCTGCCCTGCTGACTTCAGTTTCTATACATTTAGCAAATTCCAAACATTGCAGTGCACGAATGAGTGTCTACATTCAGTGAGGTGACCTTTAAAAGATTAATAATCACTTTTGCTGATTCACTGTCTATGTCAAAACTAAAACCAATGATCAAATGGCATTTCCTCTCCGAACTGCGTATGATTTTCGACCATGTTAGAAGTCGTGTCTCAAACGTGGTAAAGGTTGAAAACAAATCACTCGTGCTCCCTCTTATTGCATTGCTGTGAGAGGCTTATTGCTGTTGTGGACGCTGCAATTAAGCTTCAAATGGACACTTTGTTTTTGCAGCTGAAGTGCAAAGCCTGTGTGAGATCATGGCCTTCACAATGTGCGCTTGTTTATTTTTAATACTGCAGTTCGAGCCTTCGCTGATGCCAGCGTGGACACAGATAGAGCTCCATCTGCTTATCTCAAGTATGTTTTGGCAGCGTGAAGTATTTTGGTAGCAACTTAAGCATATCGCATGTTTGTCTACGAGGTGGATGATGTGTTTGTGTAGTGTGCACTATAGGCTTGACAGGTTTGGTTGAAGAGATAAGAGATAACTCCAACTGTTATTGTCTGGCGCGACTCCAAACCTGTAGGGTATAGGATATATAGGTTAAAGGGCAGAAAAGAAAAGATCTAGAATATTGCAATGGAAAATCCAACATAATTCATAAATATGAGGAGCATTCCAGGCCGTATTGAAAGCATTTCCTGAGATTGTAAGAATGTGCGTAAATATATTGCAAAAAAAAATTTGTTTTCCAGCACAAATATCTAAACATTCTTAAATCAAGATACATTTACTTGAGAAGCAACATGATTGAAGATATTATGTTTTGTTTTCTGAAGTGTTTGTGCTTAAAACGAGAAAATAATATCTGCCAGTGGGGTCAAACTCATACATTTTTCAGTAAACAAGACTTAATATCTTCATTCATTTTGCTTATCCAGTAAATGTATGTTGATTTAAGAATGTTTAGATATTTGTACTGGAAAACAAGGCCATTTGTTTGAAATGTAGATGAACTTTAGACAGTTTCACAGCCTCCTTCTGATCCATCGCCAGTGTCTTTAAAAGGGAATTATTCTATAGTAAAGCACAAGCATTCCAACGTTGTTTTGGAAAAATCTGTTCTGGCACACGGACAAACCTTAGTCAGTGCCATTCTGCAGGCAGTGCCAAGTCACTTTACCACAACAGAAGGATCTTTCCCAGCAAGCTCTTTCAGAGACACACTGTACTCTAGTGAAAGTACTTCATCAAGGTCAGTAACGGGTCAGAATCTGGGCACAGTCAGATCTTAATATACTGTGCGTGCCTCTTCATCGCCAGTGTCCATCTAAACACACAACACAACGCACTCACAGATTCCGGAAAATCACTGGCAGTGTGAATGAACCAAAATCAAACGATCCCACATTATCCGTGTATTTCCGGAATGTCTGTGTGAAAGGGGCTTTATTTGAGTGAAAGTAGCCTACTGGTCAAATATTACTCCGTTACAAGTAAAAGTTGTTAAGACTGATTTTTACTTAAGTACTTTTAAAAAACGAGTAGGCTACTTCTGTACTTTTACTTAATAAGTATCAAAAGTAAAAAGTAAATGTCTATGCATTGTTTTATTATTGTTGCATTGTTGTATGTAATACTTAAAGTACCTTGTGCCTCTGAAGCATCCTAGTGAATAATACTAGTTTGTAGTATCTGTGGAAATAGGAGCTTTTAGAATGTTATAAAACATATACCCTTATGTAGCCCCGCCCCTTTTCAGCGCTAGGCTCGTTGTCGTCTGTCTTCCGGTCTGTATTTTCACAGCGATCTTGCGTATTTATGAATGAACGGCTCGTTTTAAAATCTTCCCGGTCTATACTGACATTTGTTAAGACATCTGTTTTAAACATTATACAATCCTCATCATGATAACTTTAGTTAACTTTACATTAACAGCAATGCCATAGAAATATACAGAGCGACCGCAAAAACGTCTCAGGTTACGACTGTAACCTATGTTCCCTGAGAACAGGGAACGAGACACTACGTCAGAATGACGCTATGGGGAACGCCTCAGGCGTGACAGGTGTCTGAAATCAAGTATCAACTCACAGCAATCATGTTGACCGGCGACAGCCCGTGCATCATCAGCCTAAATGATGAGCGCGCAACCCGGATGTATAAAAAGGGCGCCTTGAAACCATGACAACACCCTATCGTCTGAAGGGACTTTCGCAGGCAGGCCCCGAGGCATGGCAGGAAGACGTAGTGTCTCGTTCCCTGTTCTCAGGGAACATAGGTTACAGTCGTAACCTGAGACGTTCCCTTTCGAAAGGGAACTCTACACTACGTCAGAATGACGCTATGGGGAACGATATACCAACGCCACCATGCTGAGGGGAGTGCATGCCCAAAGGCAGTGACAACTGTCCGAACCAGTAATCAGAAACACTGGAACCACTCACCCTTAGGTCACATCGGGCTGTCAGTGACAGCACTCCCTACCGGTCATAGCCCAAGCTAATGAACCAAGAAACCGCCAGAACATAGTTAGTTGGGGGTATATCTGGGCCAGCTCAAAGGCTTAGGACCACAGCTTCCAATAGAAGGGGTCCCTTCTAGGGAGTGTGGCTAGGGGACCCAAGGGACTCCAAGCCAGTCACTATTCAGGGGAGCATGCCTCCTGAAATGCCACCAGGCTGGCCTGGTGATCTATACTAAGACTCACAGTCTGGCCATTGCCTGTCTGTCCAAGACAGAGCCTCTGGAAGTTGCCTTGGATAAGGCATCCAGAAACTAAAGGCCTGTAAAGCTGGCAGAAACCATTCAGTTCCGGATCACAGAGACGGGATCTCCCGGAGAGTGTGACTTAACCTCAAGAAACGACGGAAGTCGTCCACTCAATCCACGGGTCTACCCAGTGCTCGATCCGAACACTGGGGAAGTAAGAGAGGGTTCAAACCCAGGAAGGTCTACTGAGACCTAAGACCTGATGACCCCCTCATGTGGGGAGCTCCAGTACATGAGGGCTCATATCAGGAAGGCCGGTGAGGCCTGAAACCTGGTGACCACAGCATGTGGGAGCTCATACTCAGGAAGGCCTGTGAGGCCTGAGACCTGGCGACCACAGTAAGTGGGAGCTCGTATTCAGGAAGGCCGGAGAGGCCTGTAACCTGACAGCCACACAATGTGGGGCTACCTTCAGAAAGGCCTAATGAGGCCTGTAACCACAGAATGTGGGAGATAGCCTGAAAGGGAAGCGCCTGTCGTAAAACATTGCGACAGAAGACGCATCTAGAGTGGGACCCAAGGTGAAGAACCGGAGTCTGAGCCACGTAAAAAAGGGAACGGAGCGTACAGCGCATAACCCTTACCATAAATATGGATTTTAGAAAGTGCATGAAACGAAAGTGCATGTACTTATCCATTTTGAATCCAGGAAGGCCTGGTGAGGCCTCTAACCTGGCGACCACAGCATGTGGGAGCTCATACTCAGGAAGGCCGCTGAGGCCTTTTTTTACCAATGATCAGGAGGCCAGACGAGGCCTGTAACCTGATAGTCACAATGCATGGGAGCTCACATTCAGGAAGGCCTGATGAGGCCTGCATCCTGACAAGTGGACGCTCACAGTGAGGCCTATACCCTAGCGACCACAGTAAGTGGGAGTTCACATCCAGGAAGGCCTGGTGAGGCCTGTAACCTGACATGTGGAAACTCATAACCAGGAAGGCCTAGGAGGCCTGAAGCCTGGTGACCACTGAATGTGGGAGCTTAACACTCAGGAAGGCGGAGAGACCTGAACCTGAAGACCACAGCATGTGGGAGTTCATTCTCAGGAAGGCCTCACATTCAGGAAGGCCGGATAAGGCCTATAACCTGACAAGAGGAAGCTCATAACTAAGAAGACCTGCGACCACGGTGTGTGGGAGCTCATACTCAGGAAGGCCGGGTGAAGCCTGTAACCTGGCGACCACAATATGTGGGAGCTCACATTCAGGAAGGCCGGTGAGGCCTGTAACCTGGTGACCACAGCATGTGGGAGCTCGTATTCAGGAAGGCCGGAGAGGCCTGTAACCTGGCGACCACAGTATGTGGGAGCTCATAACCAGAAAGGCCGGATGAGGCCTGTAACCTGATGACCACAGTATGTGGGAGCTCACATTCAGGAAGGCCGGATGAGGCCTGTAACCTGATAACCACAGTATGCGGGAGCTCAGCTCACTTACAATACGTTACCTGCCCACAAAAACATGTCCCCGGCTCCGTACAGGAGATGAGTTCTGAAAAAGAAGAGAAAGAAAATGTTATTTGCGCACAAAACATTTTCACTCAACATAAAACCTGCGGCATACAGAATGAAGCACGCCAGGGCTCAGAAACTCAAAACAAAACCTAAGTACTACTGCTTTTTTTTTTTTTTTTTTTTTTAAGCCTAGTAGGAAGGCGCTCCTATCAACCAAGCTGAAGCGGGCCATCAGAGAATTCTTGAACTCATCATAGGCCCTGCCCCAGGCCTGATGTAGGAGGAGCCTGGGAGTGATGGTGGTTAGGAGGCAATGATCCAGGGAGGTGATACCTAACGTTCAGACTGAGAACGTTTACTCTGGATCACCTCCCTGAGATCCTGCCTCCCGCGGGAGTTACGCCTCCTGCGCACCCTGCTCCCTCTTCTAGGAGGAGGGGGTGCACGGGAAGCGACACTGGCCTTCTGGGTCTGTCTGTGATCCTCAGACCACGACGGACCAGGCCCTCCCGCCTGCCTGGGCTGGGCCGAGGACCTCAGCGGTATACAGCTCTTAAATGCCGCAGAGCGCGCCCTCGCCTCCCTGAACTTATCGACCACCGTCTCGACGGAAGGTCCGAAAAGCTCGGAAGGCGAAACCGGCGAATCGAGGAGAAAAGTTTTTTCTTTCTCCCCGATGTCAGCCTGGTTGAGCCACAGATGTCTCTCCGTGGCCACCATAGCTGCCATCGCACGACCGATGGAAACAGCAGACTGTTTGGTGGCCCGGAGAGCCAGATCCGTGGTGCGGCGCAGCTCTGCGACCGCATCAGGGGGCAGGCCGGCCCCCTGATCGAGGTCCCGCAGCAGGTCGGCTTGGTAGGCCTGAAGGACCGCGAGGGTGTGCAGAACCGCACCTGCCTGACCTGCTGCCGTGTACGCTCTGCCATTCAAGCGTGATGTTGTTTTCAGCGGCTTGGATGGCAGGGTCGGAGCTCCCAGTGACGATGGCCGACCAGAGACGAGATAGTTAGCCAACGTCTCGTCCACTGGTGGCATCGACACATACCCGTGCTCTGCGGCCCCCTCCACAGCAGCGAAACTAGCCCGCTGGTGCAAATGAAGGCGCGCAGAGAACGGGTTCTTCCATGCCTTCTCGATCTCAGAGTGGAGATCGGGAAGGAATGGAAGGCTCATCCGAGCCGGTGGCCTATGGGTGGGGAGGAACCGATCGTCCAAAATACCACGAACAGGTTCCTCCCGGATGCGCCTCCACTGCAGCTGCAGTCTGTTGGTGGCGCGCCCCATAACGTCCACCAGCTCAGCGTACACTGGGCAGGAGGGCTGAAGTGGTTCAGTCTCAACCAGACTGACCTCATCAGCAGCCGACTCCTGCCCGGCCCGAAGAGAACCAGTTACAGATCCGTCAGAAAGAGATAGAACATCTTCTACATTGACCTGTAACTCACCCTCGTCAGCTGACAGATCATCCGCGAGGTTAACGCCCCTCTCCAGCTGATCTGCCAGCTCCATCTGAGAGCCCCACGAACTCAAGCGCCGCTGAGCCTCAGCCCGAGCGGGACCGAAACCGCGGGGTTCAGATGCCGCGCTCACTTCCCTCGAGAAGTGAGACAGACGAGAGCGGAGCGTCCTCAAAGAAAAACGCTCGCAGCTCGCGCAGGCAGCTCCCTCGAGAGCTCCCCGCGCGTGCTCTTCGCCCAGACAGAACACGCACAGATCGTGTGAATCCTCCGGTGTCAGATATCTGGGACACGGGTCGGCACACTTGCGGAAGGTATTTTTCTTCTTATCTGTACGCTTCATTTCCAATTGCACTAGAGAAAACACTCTCAGACAAACAAAACAGTCCCTGAAGACGAAAGGATGTTGTCATGGTTTCAAGGCGCCCTTTTTATACATCCGGGTTGCGCGCTCATCATTTAGGCTGATGATGCACGGGCTGTCGCCGGTCAACATGATTGCTGTGAGTTGATACTTGATTTCAGACACCTGTCACGCCTGAGGCGTTCCCCATAGCGTCATTCTGACGTAGTGTAGAGTTCCCTTTCGAAAGGGAACGGAAGTTTAAAGACAATATTCTAAAGATGGCGGCGCCCTCGTTTCTCTGGCGCATAAGGTCTATAGAAATTAAACAACTAAATTGACAAAAAAAAAGAAAAAAAAGAGCCATGATCATTTTCTTTTTTTTTTATTTAACAGTCCTACCACCCAAACAAAAGAAGTACACATCTATGTGTATCCATTCATGCACATTTGAATCAAGTGGTCTATTAAAATTTGCCATGGATGCGGAGGATCTGTCTCCTTTATTTTGCCACCAGTTGATTAGTGTTCAAATGATGGGAAATCACTGAACTTCACGACGGTGACCCTACAGTAGTGATCACTGATAGGCTGTCTGTCACCAATCACGTTTTAGAGATGGAAAAAAAATCCTTCCCTGACTGACATTATGACTCTCTACTTGAGGACCTTGACAGAAATGCCGTGGAGTAAAAAGTATGATATTTGACTTTCATAGGTAGTGAAGGTAAAGTAAAAAGTTTCCAGAAAATAATTATACTCAAGTGAAGTACAGATACTCAAAAAGTGTACTTAAAGGGCTCATGCTACCGCTAACCTGGACGTCAACGTCACTTCAGTGGTTTGGGAAAAGCACGTAAAAGTCCTGGCAGAAAGCGATGCATAAGGATGAAGTGTAACGACGAATTATTATTTTTTTCCGAAGTGTTGACAACTTAGTGTTAACTAATAATTGTTGCAAACTGGCACTACCAACAAAATATTAGTGCATTCCTGGAACTGGGCGTCGTTACACTTCATCCTTCTGCATCGCTTTCTGCAGGACTTTTACAGGCTTTTCCCAAATCACTGAAGTGACCTCGACGTCCGGGTTAGCGGTAGCATTAGCCATCAGGCAAGTGTTATTTAAATAAACTCCTGATGTACTTACAAACTTTCCAATGCCTCGTTTTATGAATACAGAACCTATTTGTACTACTGTAGAAGTTTGGTGCCATTCTGGGCATTATTAGTGCGGTAATTTACCAGATACAGCCTTGGATCCATTAGCGCCTGCACTAAGATATCTCTAGATAAGCTCTAACTTTAATAATGTTCAACCAAGGGAATAAAGGCTTCTGGGGGGTGTTTGGCTCGAGGTCATGGTGCAAAGGACCCTAGGATGATTTTACTCTGAACCATCCCTTTAAGTGCAGTACTCAAGTAAATGTACTTCGTTACTGTCCACCTCTGTGTGAAACACATTGCCACATTAAGTGTTATTCTCAGAGGTGTTGTCTTAGGTGGAGTCTTTCTCTTATCTGCGTGAAGTTCAACACCCTCGGGAAAAATGTGTGGCATCCGCATGAGGAAGAACTTGAAAGTCAGGAACATCTGGTTAAAAATACTGGATTTCGTTTTATAAACTTACATCCAGTAAATCCTGTAAGATTTCTGTGCGATCCCAAGAAATAGCATGCTCCCCCCCCCCCCATCATTTGTTCCTGTATAATCTAAGGCGATTATACAGTCAACATATGAAGCGGATCAAAACCTTTCATCAAAGTTATACATGAACAATACTCGCTCTTGTCTTAGGACTACTTTGATTAACTTTTTTTGATCCACTGTATATAGTTCATACTGCTAATAGATACACAGACTGTGAGTATGTAAGATTTGCTGCTGCATAAATAGGCAGGTGGAGCTGGGGAGGTGGAGGCGTTCAGAGGAAACACTCAACCAGACTATTTGAATGTTGAGCAAGCGATCTCATTGGCTGCAGGATCAGCAGAGGCCAATCAGCTTTCATTCAGAGTTTCATGACGGAACTAGGTATATCTTAGATATCGTAGTGTATTTCACCCTTCTGGAAGAAACTTAAGTTAATAAACCTATTTAAACAGTTTTTCTTTCTTTTTCTACTGTTATTTATTTCTTTTACTAAAGATTTTTTCATTTTACTTCCCAGACAGCAACATAGTGTCGGCCCAGATCCGGCCCACATCTGGTATGCGTCGGATGTACCGGATGTGGCCCGGATGTGGGCCGACACTATGTTGCTGTCTGGGTTGAATGCAAAATGCTAATGTAGGACCAGACTGAATTTTTCCATTTGGAATTGATTGGTTTGTGAAAAGTGGGTGTAAAAGGTGGTGAAATTATGACATTGTTTGTTTATTTATTGATTGATTTGAATAATGCACTAAAGATTAGATTAGATTTAAGTTATTTTAAGACCTTTGTGATTATATTATCACACAGATCTTTATATAAAGTTGGATATATACGTATTTATACGCATAGAGTATGTATAGAAGCTTATTTACGCTACGGAGTAAAAAAATAAAAAAGGTAATTACGACTTTATAACTCACAGTTGTGAGTTTATATCTCGCACTATTTTTCTTGTAATTCCAAATTTCAATATCTCACATTTCTGACTTTTTTTCTTAGAATTGTGAGATATAAACGCACAATTTCCTTTTTTTATTCTGTGGCCGAAACAAGTTTTCATAGTATAGTGACATAAATTGATATATACTCAACTGCTTGATTGTTTAGATCGTCCCAAAACGTAACTATATCATCGTCCAGCTCTAATCTGCTGAATGCGACTCTAGGGTTTGAAGATGTTAAGGTATTATAAACATTAACATCATGATTTTCTGTAAAGCTGCTTTGAAACAATGTGTATTGTGAAAAGCGCTAAATAAATAAGAAGCTATTTACACTGCACCGTTTTCAACTAAAAACGTAAAAAATGTATGCATTTTGGCCGTTGTTTACACGACAACAACGTTTTGGGTGCCTGAAAACGCAAACTTTTGAAAAAACGGGTTTCAAAGTGCACGTTTTTGAAAACGGGCTCCGTGTAAACAGCAAAAACGCGAATCTGTGAAGACGACGACGTCGATTTATAGTGTTTCATCGCCATCTACTGGCCTGGCAGCAGAATACAGCGATTTTAATCGTTTTCGAGGATCCGTGTAAAAGGGGATTGTTTTGACAAAGCTGAAAAACTTCTCCGTTTTAAGTGCAAACGTACCCTAAATCTGACTTGACCTGAAGAATAAATTATCTTAAGAATAAAATTAAGCATGTATTGAGAAACTAAATAAGCTCAATGATTTCATGTAGACGATACCCAGACAGCAACTTGACTCAGAATCAAGGTCTTGTATGTCCTTCAAACACTTCATTTTAATAATGATTCATCTAGAAGCACTATGCCACACATAACTAGATCTTTGTCGAAACACTCCCCCACAAATTTCAGGCCCGATTAAAGCAGTGTGTGTTGTGACGTAAGCATCATTCATTCCTACAGATGGCTTATAGTTCAGCTCATAACGCTTAGTGGGTAATAGGGCACAATAGTAGAACGCAAAACGACTCTGACAAACCCTCTTACACAATGAAAGACAAGCGTCGCTCTTAGGCTGATGGAGTGTGTTTGCGGTGATGGCTGTGTCCTCTGGTGCATCTGTGGCGCTTCTCTCTGCCGGTCCCCGAGGTGTTCGATGTTCCTGTGTAATTTCATCTCCAGTGCCTCCCTGCAGCTCTCACACATAAACATTTGCACTTATAGTGGGAAGCTGCAACACAATTCGCTCTCTCATCTCGCAGCGTGGCCCAGGAGAGATAAGACGACGTTTGTTTTGGCATTTGAGAACCCGCAGTAACTTCCACATTAGCTGATGTGTGTGTACTGAAAGTGTGTGTACCAAGCGCTGATCACGCATCGACGTCGGTTAGATTTCATTATCAGAGCAGAAGTCTTGGGAAGTCACTACTAGTAAAAATGTACCTCCAGAGCACTTTTGCACAACAACAGAAAAAAAATTTCTTTGCGTTTTTCGCGTACAGACGACAACGTTGTCAAAATGATCCCGTTCACAACGACTATAATCGCTGTATTCTGCTGTCAGGCCAGTAGGTGGCGATGTGACTTTATAAAGAAACACTATGAACATATAGACTGAACACGTGACACTCATATGAATGACAAATTTTCACAAATTCACGTTTTTGTTGTTCACACGGAGGGTTTCAAAAACGTGCAAGTTTTCAAAAGATTGTGTTTTCAGGACCCCAAAATACCGTTGTCGTGTAACTGAACGACCAAACGCATAAAAAGTTTAACGTTTTTAGTTGAAAAGGATGTGGGGTAAACAGCCCCTTAGTTCGTTCTAATTGGTCCATTTCTCTCATAAGTAGAATACACACACACACATATATAGCCTATATATAAATATATACACACATTTTTATATTTTAAGTATATATATACACATACATATATATATACTTAAAATATAAAAATGTGTATATATATGTATAATTTTATATATATTTAATTATAGTTTTTAATTTTAATATAATATTTAATCGTACTTTGTAAACATTTCCTTGTTCAAGTTCGACATGTCAACCAATTTGAGATTCAATTATTGATTCAAAACTGTAACAATAAAATAAAAAACTACGTAAAGTAAAAAAACAAAATAATAATAATAATTATGTTTTTTAAATTAAATTAAATCAAATGTGGGATACAGCTCTGATGAATTGATACGTAACAGTTAAATTGGATAGTTATATTTTTAAACTATAACAATGTACTGCCTGTTAAAACCTCAGTTTAGTTAGTTATGTCTAGGCCTACAGCTTATAGTGGCTGAATACTTTTTTAAATCAGTAGCTTGATTGTACTTTATTTAAATTAGCTTATAGTTTGGCAATCCACACTTTTAAAGTAGCTTCCCCAACCCTGGACCCTGTAGCTCTCGATAACACGCAGGCCACCGTTGCTTTAAGCCTGTTCGTATGACAGTGTAAGTCTTAGGAAAGAGACCCTTGAGCTTTACTTGTCACACACACTGAAGCTGTTGTGTGGAAACACCCGTAAGTCAGGCCTCAGGAACTCCTCTCTGACTCAAGGCAAAGGAATCCCAGTGTCAGGTGGCCTGTGATGTATAGGAAACCATACGCAGGACACGACCTCACGTCACGGCACTGAAAATATGTGGCTTTTCTTAGCCTGAGTGCCTTGTTTAGGCTCTGTCTCTCAGAGATAGCGTGTGAAACCCATAGACTGTAAAAACAAATATGGATGTAGTGTGTGTGACGTCACTCATAGTGTTTCTGAAGAGCATTTCTGAAGCCCAAAGTGGGCGGAGCCGGCCGGCGGATTAGCTGAGGTGATGTGACGCTAACAGACAAACGGCTAGTAGTGATATCAGTGGGAATCCACCTGTCACTCAAGTGGCCACGCCCTTAATTATGCCGAACTTTAAGGCTTAATATAATTTAAACGGATGAGTTATAAAAATATTCACCCCCTCACAGTCGTCATGAAGGGCAATATTAGCTATATAGACCAAAGCCACTTTTTGTATCAGACTGTAAACATGTTTTTTTCTGCTGTAAAGTTGGGCATTTCAACATGGAGGTCTATGGGATTGACTGTCTTTTGGAGCCTGTCTCTAGTGGCCAGTGGATGAACTGCAGTTTTAAAGGGGTGGTTGATTATGATTTGACTTTTCTAACTTTAGTTAGTGTGTAATGTTGCTGTTTGAGCATAAACAACATCTGCAAAGTTACAACGCTCAAAGTTCAGAGCAAAGGGAGATATTTGCTTTTACAGAAATCGCTTTTTAAGGACTACAACAAACGGCTGGTAGAGACTACACCACATTCCTCCCGGGTTAGTGACATCACCAACCCTAGAATTTACATAAACCCCGCCCCCTGAACACGATTTATAGATTATCATGACAGAATATGCTAATCAATGACTAGAAGATAACTACATACATTCATAAGCTAACCATTCAGAAATGTCCTGTTGCTTCTACATGTTGTCACTTCTTCTTGAGTCTCTCCATCTTTGTCTGACTCCAGTTTGAACATAAAAGACTAAAAGTTTTTAAAATTTTCTGTGTGTGTGTGTGTGTGTGTGTGTGTGTGTGTGAGAGGTAATCAGAGCTGCTAACACACACACACACTCACACACAGACACACAACTCTTGAAGCTCCACCCCCTGTGCCGGGAGCAGCAGCTCATTTGCATTTAAAGGGACAGACACAAAAACGGTGTGTTTTTGCTCACCCTCAAAAAGTGACAACTTTAACATGCTATATAAAAATATCTGTGGGGTATTTTGAGCTAAAACTTCACACACACACTCTGGGGACAACAGAGACTTATTTTAATCAAGAGAGAGACAGTGAAACCTCATGCAACTGCAGTGTCATACCGGGATCCGCGAGTTAAGTAAATCAGCGCAGCACTCGGAGGAACGATCACCCTCCACTAAATTATTCAGCGGCAGAGAAAGTGAAGGACTCGCTGATGAGCTGTATGATTTTCAGTAAAGGTCATAATAGGATGGAAAAATCCATGATTCTTTTGGCTCCTCCTGAAGGAGAAGAAACAGATATCATTTCAACTTTAAATATCACCTGTCGTACCATTTAAAACTGACCCAGTTATTTGATCTGTTTTGCTAGAAAGTTGACCAATGAAAGCTTTGAGAGCGTCTACTGTCTATGATGATGATGTTTAGCAGACTTAACACATTTACAATTTCTTTCTCGTCCAGACCGTTCACCTAAAAATGATCATGCTAGCAACATGCTAAATGATGCTAGCAACCTGCTAATTGTGTTAGTAATGTGTTAAATCATGCTAGCAATGTGTTAAATCATGTTGACAACATGCTAGCAATGTGTTAAATCATGTGAGCATTGTGCTTAATCATGCTAGCAACCTATTAATTATGTTAACGATGTGCTAATTAATGCTAGCAACATGTTAAATCATGATAGCAACATGCTAATAATGTTAGTAATGTGCTAAATCAGGTCAGCAATGTGCTTAATCATGCTAGCAACATGGTAAATCAGGCTAGCAATGTGTTAAATCATGTTAGCATTGTGCTTAAGCATGCTAGCAACATGCTAAATAATGCTAGCAACCTGCCAAATATTATAGCAATGTGCTAATTCATGATAGCAACATGCTAATCATGTTAGCAACGTGATAAATCATGTTGGCAACATTGTAATCATGCTAGCAAAAGGCAAAATCATTGCTAGGAACGTGCCTAATAATGATAGCAACGTATTAAATCATGCTAACAACATGTTAAATCATTCCAGCAATGTGCTGAAACAGGCTAATAACGTATAAAAATCAACTGTCTGTCTGATTGTATTGCTTTCAAAACATTCAAACTTTAAACTTCAAACTACTTCGAACTGTAAACCTTCTAACTTCAAGCTTTTCAAACTTATGCAAACTTTCTGGACAGGCTTTCTCAAGCCAACTTCAAAGTTTGTCTAAATGAACTTTTTATCAAGTGGTGTTTATAAGGCTATTTGGTATTTCAGTAATTCAAATAGTAAGTAATTCAGTAATTTAAAAAATTCAAACATATGTTTTCTGTGAATTTTTAATATAATTTCTCTGTGAAGAATGCTACAATTTAGCGGGTATACAGAAGTTTGATACGGTTAGACTTTGTGTGAGAGCACTTTGTGAACTACAACTCTTCGCTGCTTTCATACGGGAATCTGAAGAAAGAACAGCCCATTTGGTTTGAATGGTGACTTTTGGGAACAAAACACACAGGCATCTCGATCTGTCTCCATAGATTATCCAACGCATTCTCATCCTTGGGCGTCATAATACTGACGCTTTTGACATTTCGTCTACATCGAACGCACATGGCACCCTTTAGCGTCAATATAAGACGCGCAGAGCTTTGTTCGGTTATGGGTAGGTTTAAGTCTAGTGTAGGGTTACGGTTAGACCGCTAGGAGGCGCCTTCTGGCCCATTTCTATCTGCGTCTCATATTGACGCTAAAGGGTGCCATGTGCGTTCGATGTAGACGAAATGTCAAGAGCGTCAATATATGACGCCCTAGGATGAGAACGATTATCACAGCATTAGCACCGTGATTTGACAAGTGGAGGGAAAATGTGTTATGGGGTGACGTCACATAAGCGACATGTAGTCTTTCTCGTTATGTCTTTTCCACAACTGCTAGCCGAAGAATCATACCATATCTTGTCAAACTCGTAACATGAAAAATTATATAAAAAATTCACAGACAACATATGTTCACATTCATGGCACAATTCAAACGGGACCAGAAAATAATTATTTTCTCCCATTCACTTGCATTGACGATTTTTCAGCCTAGAGGTCCAGTGGGTTTTACGGATGGGCGGGACTTACCAGCTCGCGAGCAATAAGCACGTCCCAGCCGGGTGCGTCACTTATTGGGTTCCCCTGGAAACATTTCCGTTGTCGTCTGTTATTTGCAGCGCGTATCTGTATTTGGTTGTGTTGTGAGTATTTGGAGCACACGTGTGTTGTGAAACTGATGAAGATGTTTTATTCATTTGGGGGCGTTTTTTCTATTTGCATGTGTTTTCTTCAGTGTCAGCGCGTTGAGCTCTCTCGGCCACCGTAGATTCCAATAAAGCACCTTTATTTTTTGAGAGTGCATGCGACTCTGAGACCGCAATAAAAACAGAATAACTGCAATACATAAACATTTCACGTTTGGACCCCACCGTACATGTTTCTGAACGTCTCCCCATGGTTTCCCCCGTTTGCTCCCAGGCCGTCCTTGTGTGTGTGTGTGTGTGTGTGTGTGTGTGTGTGTGTGAGAACTCGAGCCGAATACCTGGCATCAGCTCAAGCAGGATGAATTACGGGGAAAGCGTCAGTATTCAACACTCGCCTTTCATTCCTGTTCGGTGGTCATGACTGCTCAGCCTCAGCTCAGATCCAGTGAATAGTACGGCACATACTTTAACTCGCAGCTTTGGTCCAGCGATCAGTCAAAGGGAGAGCTGAGGTCACTGAAGGACCGGTGAGAAAAGAGCGCACATAATAATTGCCACCATGCTGGGAACCCTTTCACAGAGGCCTATTCTTGTACATGAGAAACCTTCTCTGACTCCAGATTATTGATTCCTTTGTGCTTATGCTGAGAATGGAGACTTGAGCAATACACCTGTGTGTCAAGAGCCTCGCGCTTTTTTAGCTTTGTAATGTAGGCTATTTGATCAAACCGCCATGATGTTTTATGCTTTACTGAAGCAGTGAAGTCCCCCGACACGGAAAAACAAAATTACTCTGAAACAATTCTCACTCAGGAATTGCTAGTAAATTTCACAAATAATGGTACAAAATGGCAAGTAACACATTGAATTAAATGTGACATTTTGAAGTGGGAAGACCAATATAGTCTTTTTTCGGTAACACTTTCTATGAAGACCATGCTTATGAGGAAATTTAGCCCCATTTATACTTATAAGCATTACTATTCTATAAATATATTTATAAAAACTCATTACTGCATTATAAGAACAGTTATAGTCACATTTATATTATTTTGTATAATTACTTATAAGTCATGCATTTGCTCTTTCAATGCGCATGCTCATAATAATGCACACATTTTTTCAACTGTTTGTATTAATGATCTCTGTGGGGTTTTTTCCCCATTATTTTATTACATGAATTATTGTTCACAAGGAAACAACTTAAAATGAATAATAAGCACATTTTCATGATTGCTATAACATTTGCTTTAGAAAAATTGCATCCTATGTTTTCACTTTACTTAAAGACAACAATGATGCATTTATAGAGGTTACTGTATTATCACTCACAATAAGTATTTATAAGAACACAACACAGCTATTAATAACAATATATTCACTTATTTGACAAATAAATCTGAATTACTAAAAAATCATTGTAACTATAATATAATAACATTATAGCAATGCAAGTTGCATCTTTATAAATACACTCATGGAACCATACGACTGACTTATTAATACTTATAAATCAGTGTATAATAGACTATGAGCATGCACATTGAAAAATCAAATGCATGACTTATAAGTAATTATAAAAATGTAAATGTAACTATAATTGTTCTTATAATGCAGTATAGGTCTTAATGAGTCTTTAAAAATATATTTATAAAATAATAATACTTATAAATAAGTATTTGAGCTATAATTCATTATTAGCATGGTCTGCTAGAGAGCACCTGATTGGACAAACATTTGGCCACGCCCCT
>NC_138238.1:38839850-38917350 GCF_964197995.2 Scardinius erythrophthalmus
AAACTCAAAAGTAGAATTTCTGCAGTAATCAAACAAGAGTTTTTACAAAAACAAACATTGTTACAGAAACAAGAATGTTTTAAGAACGTCTTTTCCCTCAACCCTCCCTCATCTGTGTGTTTGAGCTCTTCTGGCGCTGTTTTTGCCTCTTCTTGATGACTCGCTTGATTTGGTCCTAATTTGTAAATCGCTTTGGACAAAAGCGTCTGCTAAATGACTAAATGTAAATATAAATGTAAATAAAGAAAATTAGAATCTCAAATCATCAAGTTTAGCAACAAGACAAAAGTAAAAAAACAAAAAAACACTTACTGGATAAATTGCTATTGGGGGAAAAAAAAAACATACTTGTTTTGTGTGTGTGTGTGTGTGTGTGTGTGTGTGTGTGTGTGTGTGTGTGTGTGTGTGTGTGTGTGTGTGTGTTTTTATGTTTGTGTCTGAGTGTGTGTGTGTGTGTGTGTGTGTGTGTGTTTATGTTTGTGTCTGAGTGTGTGTGTGTGTGTTTATGTTTGTGTCTGAATGTGTGTGTGTTTATGTTTGTGTCTGTGTGTGTGTGTGTGTGTGTGTGTGTGTGTGTGTCTGTGTGTGTATTTGTGTGTGTGTGTGTGTGTGTGTGTGTGTGTGTGTGTGTGTGTGAGAGCTTGTGTGTGTGAGAGTGCGTGTGTGTTTGTGTTTGTGTGTGTGTGTGAGAGTTCGTGTGTGTTTGTGTTTGTGTGTGTGTGTGTGTGTGTGTGTGTGTGTGTGTGTGTGTGTGTGCGTGTGTGTGTGTGTGTGTGTGTTTGAGTGTGTGTGTGTGTGTGTGTGTGTGTGTGTGTTTGAGTGTGTGTGTGTGTGTGTGTGTGTGTGTGTGTGTGTGTGTGTGTGTGTGTGTGTGTGTGTGTGTGTGTGTGTGTGTGTGTGTATGTGTGTGTGTGTGTGTGTGTGTGCGTGTGTGTGTGTGTGTGTGTGTGTGTGTGTGTGTGTGTGTGTGTGTGTGTTTGAGTGTGTGTGTGTGTGTGTGTGTGTGTGTGTGTGTGTGTGTGTGTGTGTGTATGTGTGTGTGTGTGGTGGCTGGGGGCTTATGAATCCCGCCTTCTGTTCGTCCCATAAGACCTCGTCAACATCACAGGCGATGTCCTCGCGGGATCGGCATCGGGAAACATCGCCTTGTGTGCTGAATCCAGCCTTGGACTGACCCCACCTCAGTGTCTCCGCTGGCTCTTCCACTGCTTGCAGAACAATCATGCCGGCGTGTGGTTGCCGATCATATGCTCCTCTGCCATGCTGAAAATAATTCCTCGACTGCATTCAGAGAGGGGCTGTAAGTGGGCAGGTGTAAAAGTGTGAAATGGTTATGGTTGATGAACCAATCTCGGAGAACAGCCCGGTGGAAACATGATCCCCGATGACAACAGACCTGTCCTGCACTGCAATGATCTGTCCTGTGTACAGGGACTCAGAGTGGCGTGATGATGCCGGACACACGCTGATATTTCCCCCTCGCTGCCCAGGGACATTTACATCAGCCCTTGTCCAACTACGTTACACCCGACGCCTGGTTTCGGACAGATTGAAGCCCGTCTCATCCATGTGGATGATCATGTGGCAGTTCGGCAGAATCAAAATCCAGAACTGTCTGTAACAGAAAATATTGAATAGTGTTACTGAAAACACATACAGTAATTACAATGTCTATATTTTCACAAAAGTTGGGTCTGGGTTGGGTCAGTATAGACAAAAGTTAAACCCTCATTCCCACATCACAATATACTGGGCCCTATTTTAACGATCTGAAACGCAAGTATCAAACTCGAAACGCAAGTAACTTTGTGGGCGGGTCTCGAATCTAAAATGTGTTGGTCTGAAGTCGCTTCATTACTCATAGGTGTGGTTTGGGCGTAACGTGAAATAAACCAATCAGAGCGACATCTCACATTCCCTTTAAGAGCAGGCGCGCTTGTTCCATGGCGGATTGCTATTATAACGGCGGATTTGCCAGGAGCGGTTCACAGCCGAGGAGACCGACGTTCTCGTCAGGGCCGTAAAACACAGAGAAATGACATTGGGGACGGAGAAACACACACAGATTAGCTTCGGTTAAACAGGCGTATGATCATTTGGGTAAATGTGTAAGCTAGATTTATGCCTATTTTTCACATCTTCATGGACACAACAATGATTTCCCTCATGTGGTAATATTGTTCCTTGTAATAATGTATGATTTTCTAAAAATGAAAACTGCTGCGTCTGTGTGTAGATGAGATAACAAAGTGTGTGTGTGTGTTGTGCACACGCTACATTATGGCCAAGCATGCGCCCTTAAAATAGCCTCTGAATAACATGTGCAACGCGCCGCTGACTTTAGACAAGGTTTCTCCTGGTCAGTGGCGGAATTGTTTTCTGAAACTGCAAAATAGCACCAGGGAACGTTTGCGCCGGAACACACCTCCTTTTTTCACTGAACCGCCCCGCAAGGGCAATTTCACGCAAGTTCATCCCCTAATTTACCGACGTGCGTCTGTGGAGGGAAAAGTCCGCTGTGCGCGGGTGAGAAATAGGAATGATACATTGTACAAAGTCAGTTGTGCTGGGTGCGAGATAGGGCCCATCGTGTTTAAGCTATGGTTACACTGTGTTTAAGGTATGCCACAAGAAGTTTAGGTATTGAGGCTTTGGTCTAAGCATTCGGTTTTAGTGTGTAAGCAATGGGCAAAAACTGTATATTATAACCCTAAAACCAAAAATAAGACATTTGTACTTCAAAAATAAGTGTTTTTTTAGGTGTCATTGTCACTGACATTGTCTGTTATTTTGGGAGTCGATTCGCTACACATTGAGTCTCACACACTGTCGATATACAGACCGGCCTGCGAGGAAACTTCATTACTGTAAGGAAATCACACCGACTCATTCACAGAATTCATTTCAATGTAATAATATGATGAATACGTGTTCATTTCCCACAGACTCAATTCCTCCCGACCATTGTTGATGAAATAACGTGGATTCAAGCTTACGATGTTTCTGTGTCGGGGTCATTTGCTCAACGGCTGATTAAAACTGATGGCCCTTGGGCCCAAACATGAACACACACACACACACACACACACACACACACACACGCACATCAGGTGCTATTTATGTGCCGTTCCTCCACAGGGACCTTCCATGTCATTGTGCCGAAAAACCTTTTCCCTGGGAATCACAGCTCAGAAACAGGGAGAGATATGAATGCATATGAATTATGACTGTAAAGCAAACCTTCCAGTTATAGTAATGCAAGACACTTTGTGCGTGCAAAAGAACGAATAATTATGTATGGAAGGGAATTAGACCCTCAAATTGATTCTGGAGAGATTCATTTTGTCCTAAAAATCTGGTACTGGGAACCGTTTGATGGTATTTAGATTAGTTGATGGTTTATTCAAATCTCTCTCTTGCTAAAGAGCAACAATTTCCCCCACAGACTGAATGTGTTTCTCAGCCAATGTTTAGTTCTGCTGCACAACGCACTGATCGACTCACTTCCACACCGAGGAAAGTCAAATTGGAAAGGATTCATCATAACTTTCTCTAGCAGGAGCCGAGACAGAGTCTGACAATCTGAAGTGCCGGAGGAGGAAAGACGTGTGTGTGTGTGTGTGTGTGTGTGTGTGTGTGTGTGTGTGTGTGTGTGTGTGTGTGTGTGTGTGTGTGTGTGTGCGTGAGTATGTCTGTGTGTGCGTGAGTATGTCTGTGTGTGTGTGTGTGTGTGTGTGAGTGTGTGTGTGCGTGAGTATGTCTGTGTGTGTGTGTGTGTGTGTGTGTGTGTGTGTGTGTGTGTGTGTGTGTGTGTGTGTGTGTGTGTGTGTGTGTGTGTGTGTGTGTGTGTGTGTGTGTGTGTGTGTGTGTGTGTGTGTGTGTGAGATCGAGTGTCTGCTTTCTCTGAGCTTCAGTGAACCTTTGTGTTTCTAAAAATGGCTTCTTCATCAGTCTTGAGTCAGTTAAAGAAGTAGTTCACACAAAATTAAGACTGGTATGCTGTTATTTTGTCTGCGCGCGCACACACACACGCACGCACACATAGGCTACTGTACACACTTAAACACGCGCACTCTCTCACACACACACACACGCACATGCACACACTCTCACACACACACACACACACGTGCTACTGTACACGTGCACTCACACACACACACACACACACACACACACACACACTCTCACACACACACACACACACACACACACACACACACACACACTCACACACACACACACACACACACACACACACACAGACATACTCACGCACACACACACTCACACACACACACACACACACACACACAGACATACTCACGCACACACAGACATACTCACGCACACACACACACTCTCACGCACACACACACACACACTCTCACACACACACGCACACACACACTGACATACTCACGCACACAGACACACGCACACACACTAACACTAACACACGTACACACACTCACACACACTGACATACTCTCTCACACACAAATCCATCACGTCTCACTCAGTTCCCAAACATCATATTTTCAGGTGATAATGAAGCTCAGGGTTGCCACCCGTCCCGGTTTTCCAAGGATTGTTCTCTTTTTTGAGCGACAGTCCCGGAAAATTAATATTCTTTCCCGGGACACGAATTGTCCCGGTTTTTTGTTAAAATGTACTTCTAAAGTAGAATTTCCTGGTTTCAAACCGTTTCCTTATACTGTTACTGCAGAGCTGCCACGCGCAATTAACCCTTCTCACGCACAGAAAAATCGCGAAGCAAAGAGGACACGGAGACCGACAGACTAGACAGAGCAGGTTACTTATGATATAAAAAAAAATCTCAGCTCTCAGATTCTGTCAATTTTATTACGAAATTCAAACAATAAACACCGTTTTGGCGTTTGTAAATGTGACGTGAAAGATCCCTAGCGGCACGTGAACTGATCACCTCTAACGTTAGCTAATAGTAAATAAACACGAATGAACAATGTTAAAATAAAACGTACAACTTACCGAAATGTATATTCATCATACATAATATCGATCAATCAGTGTTTTTCAACCGCGGAAAGGGTCAATAAAACAGCTGGAGAACAATTGTCACATAACATTTACCTCAGTAAAGCCATTTGATGACCATAATAGGCTATAGCACGTTAGTTAGCTAGAAAAAAGAGCTATAGAGAGTATTTTGCTAAACATAGGCTACTATATTACATATTTATTATATTTACTTATCATTAAATAAAGTTGTTATTATAATAAAAAAATGCAGTAGCCTATATTTAATTTGTTAAATAAAGTTATTTTTAACCTTAAATAATTTTACCAGCTGATAAGGCTCTCTGTATGTTTACAGCATTAGGTGAGATTTTTTTCTAGAGAAAAATTAATGCCTATCTTCTAATATTTATCCAAATCAGCCAATTAAATCAAATCACATGAATTGAACTGAATTGAAATCAATTAGTTTCAAGCAATAATAAAAAACGTATCTTACGAGAATTTGTACCATATAAACATTGTTACTAAAATGTTTTGACAATCACAATACACTTATTTGCAAGATTATTTTTTTTAGAGTTAAAAATTTCAGTTAAATATAAAGGAAAAATACCCCCCCCCCCCCCAACAACAACAACAGAAAAAAAATCAGAGTGTCCCGGTTTTTCACAAATCAAAGGTGGCAACCCTAGCTCTACACTCAAAACCATTAACTCTCAGACACACACACAAGCCCTCACAAACACACACACTACAACATACTCTTACCCACTGATGTAATAAATTCAAAACAACATTTCCAAAACTGGTAAGTTATGTTGCTTGTGAATTTTAGTTCTGGTTATGGTGTTTAAGCGTTCAAGAAAAACTGTAAAAAGTGCCATTTTGAATTGCAAAATGTGTGTAAAGCAGAAAACGTGTTCAGACTTTTGGAGACTTGAGAAGAGGTGTTGCTCTGTGTGTGTGTCAGTTTAAATAACTGTGGTGTGCATGTCATTTTAGTGTGTTAGCAACTGGAATAAACTGTAATGTTACTGGAAGAGCGTTTGTTCAGAAGTTTGAGAGAACCATTTCTTTTTTAGCTTTTATGGTGTTTTTTGGAGCTCGATAGCCTGGGATCAATAAAAAACTGTCATCAAAATGAGTCTGACAATCTGAAGTGCTGGAGGAGGAAAGACGCGTGTGTGTGTGTGTGTGTGTGTGTGTGTGTGTGTGTGTGTGTGTGTGTGTGTGTGTGTGTGTGTGTGTGTGTGTGTGTGTGTGTGTGTGTGTGTGTGTGTGAGATCGAGCGTCTGCTTTCTCTGGGCTTCATGAATCTTTGCGTTTCTAAAAATGGCTTCTTCATCAGTCATACAGTAAGTTAAAGAAGTAGTTCACAAAATGAAAACTTGTATGCTGTTATTTAGTCTGTAAATATACACATACACACACATATGCACACACACACACACACACACACACACACACACACACACACACACACACACAATAACAATAATTATTTTCAAAGAATCCTCACAGAGAAAGATTGTCAAGCTCCAAAAGGTCAAAAAACAATAAACAGTATGCTTTTACTGTATATTGTTTTTTGACCTTTAATATATTTTGTATTTTAATGTATTCTGACCTTTAATATATAGAAGAATATATTTTTAGTATAAAAATAGTGCATTTGAAATGTGTGTTACATCACTGAACATTCCATCTGATCATTCTTCTAACATTATGGAACGTTACTTTTGAATGTTCTCTGAAACAAGTAGCAACATTTAAAACATATTAGATCTGACTGAGAAAAAAAAACATTCCATGAACTTTCCAGAAAAAATGTTTTGATTGAACATTCTATTAATGTTTCTGGAAGAATGTTTGTTCATAACTTTGAGAGAACCTTCCCAGAAGTTTTTTTCTTCTTTCTTTTCTTGTTTCTACTTTTATGGTGTTTTCTGGAGCTTGACAGCCTGGGATCGATAAAAATGTCAATGTTCAATGAATAAATAACAGCATGCAGGTTTGGCACAACATGAGGGATAATAAAACAATCATAGAACTTTCATTTTCGGGGGAACTGTCCCTTTAAGAGATGAACATTATACTAGAGTATAGTATTGGCCTTTTCAGAATGTTTGTAAACAATATAGGCACCGAGTAACTTCCGGGTGGCAGAACGCGAGCGGCTTCCACTGAAGAGATCCAGCCGGCGACTGCAACAGTTACATAGTTAAAAACCTTGTTGTTGATCAAAGTTGAAACGATGATGAAAACGTGTTGTGTTTGGGGTTGCGCGGCCAGATATTCAGCAAAAGGTGTAGGGGTTTCATCGATTTCCTGTGGGTGAGGTGACGTAGCGAGTGGACGTCGTGTCGTCAAAAGTAGGAAATCTTAACGATCCCCTAAATTATATGATTCATCCAACGTTTACATTTCTGCTGCCAACCCTGCTTGCCCTTCAACTCTGCTTCGTGTATTATCAAAACGGTCCATCTAGAAAATCACAGCAGAGCATTTATCTTCCGCCGGGGAAATTCGAGGCCATTGCAAACTGAGTCCGTAATTTTCGTATGCGTTTTTTCGTGTTCGTCAGCCTTAAAATTCGTCACGCACAGAGACCTTGCACACTTCGTATTTAGTCCGATGCGTATTTATTAAACCTTTGCGGGAAAAAACGCAAAAATACTAAATGGATTCGGCAAGCGCAGTGAGGATGATTTTGTTGCCCTCTTTCTTCTTAAAAAGAGAAAAATAAAAAGAGGAAATATTGGAGTTGCGAAATTATCCCGAGCGATTCAAAATTTACCTCAGAATGTCAGTGGAACAGTTTGATGCTTTGCTAGCGATACTGGAGCCACATATTATAAAGAAGACCACCAATTTCCGTGAACCAATCGATCCTGAACAGAGACTGGCAGTATGTCTAGGTATGGACCCTTTTACAGTCTATGGTATGGACACACACACGGCCGGCGGAAGCGCTGGGCAGACCAGGGCCGGCCCTGACCAATTTGCTGCCCTAGGCAAGATTTTACCTGGTGCCCCATGCATCGCAGCCCATTTCACCCCGTCATTGTGTTCATGATTATTTAGCATATAATATATATATATATATATATATATATATATATATATATATATATATATATATATATATATATACATACACACACACACACACACACACACACACACACACACACACACACATTACAGCCTAAACAGAAATACCAAGAGCATTACATCTAACATTCAAGTCAAGTCCCCATTATCTTATATAGCACGTTTTACAATACAGATTTAATGTGAACTTTGCTATTTTGAATAAACCTGTAAATAAATATCATTACTAATTTTGGAAAATCAATTTTAAAAATGCCATATACAGTACAGGTCAAAAGTTTGGAAACATTACTATTATTAAAGTTTTTGAAAGAAGTTTCTTCTGCTCATCAAGCCTGCATTTATTTGATCAAAAATACAGAAAAAATAATAATATTGTGATATGTTATTACAATTTAAAATAATTGGTTTTCAATTTATTATACTTAAAATTCTCATTTATTTCTGTGATGCAAAGCTGAATTTTCAGGATCATTACTCCATCCTTTAGAAATCATTCTAATATGATGATTCATAATCAAAGTGGAAACAGTTCTGCTGCTTAATATTTTTCCATAACCTGTGATACTTTTTACGATACTTTGATGAATAAAAAAAAAAAAAGAAAAAGAAGAAACTGTTTTAAAAATAGAAATCTCTTGTAACAACAATATACACTACTGGTCAGTAATTTGGGGTCAGTAATTTTTTTCTTTCTTTTTTTGAAATAAATCAATACTTTTATTCAGCAAGGATGTGTTAAATTAATAAAAAGTGATCGTAAAGAAGATTTATATAATTAGATTTTTTTATTTTTTTATAAATGCAGTTCTTTTTAACATTTTATTCATCAAATATATTAGGCAGCAGAACTGTTTCCAACACTCATAATGAATCATCATATTAGAATGATTTCTAAAGGATAGACTGGAGTAATGATGCTGAAAATTCAGCTTTGCATCACAGAAATAAATGATAATTTAAAGTATAATAAATTGAAAACCAATTATTTAAATTGTAATATCACAATATTATTATTTTTTTCTGTATTTTTGATCAAATAAATGCAGGCTTGATGAGCAGAAGAAACTTCTTTCAAAAACATTAAAACTAGTAATGTTTCCAAACTTTTGGCCTGTACTGTATCCCCCCAAAACTGCACAACTGTAGAGTAAAACATTAATAAAAAAAAGTGATAATAAAAAATGCGTCTTAAAACTGACATGATTGTTACAAAATCACACAGTCTGGGGCCTCTCTGGAGAACTCAGAACAACTGCTAACATTAAGTTTAAGGTAAAAAATAACTGCCATGAAATTATAGTATCTTACTCCAATGCAATAAATTGTTCATACACTACATCACTTTACCTCTGTCTTTATCCCCTTTTATCCTCTTCTCTTCTTTTTGGCACTGTATCTATCGCAGACTATAATGCTCATTTATAAAGTGTCATGTAAATTCGGCCATCCGTCACAATCAGGAAACTTTCACCGTGTCTAGGACTAGCGCGAGCTGCCAGGCCTGTTTCTACGAGCTGTGTGTTAACAAAAGCAGTGCTGTCTACATTGGATGAGGCGGGCACGCTACACAACAAATTACCAACAACTGATCGCGCGCGCTCTGTTTCTGACGCACTTCAAGCACTCGCTGGGCGGGGGAAGATTGAAGAGCCGGACTTTTTTTGCTTTATTTGGTAGTATTTCGAATTAATGGTTTTAAAATAGTATTATATATATATAAAAAAAAAACTAAAAAAAAAAAAAAAAATCCACTCGTTCACTCATTCTGGCGCCCCTATGGATGAGTGGCGCCCCTAGCATTTGCCTATTCCGCCTATGCCGCGGGCCGGCCCTGGGGCAGACAGAACTATACAGGTTAGATTTTCCGAAATTTCGATCTGATTGAAAGGGGAGGTGGCTCTGAATTGTCAAAACACCTCTCAAAATACTGGCTGTGGATGCGAAAAACGCAGAAAATCGAACCCGATCCGATTTTTTTTATTACGGACGAAAGTTTCGTAGACATTGTGCAAGCGTGATTGACATAACGTGAGGTCGAATTTTTTTTTTTAACGTGCGAAAATTTCGGATGCGAATTTCGGACTCAGTGTGCAATGGCCTTAATATTAGTAAACTAGTCTCTTTTGAAGATCAGACTCATTGCCAGTCACTGCCTGAAGTAAAAGAGGGCTGCCCACTCTCACGCATTCGCCGTGAGACTCACGCAATTGTCACCTTTCACACGCTCTCACGCCACACATCCATTTTGTCACACAACTTACCAAAATGTATATTCCTCATACATAATATCGACCAATCAGTGTTTTTCAACCGCACAAAGGTCAATATAACAGCTGGAGAACAATTGTCACATAACATTTACCTCAGGAAAGCCATTTAATGACTATGATAGGCTATACAGCACGTTATTTTGGCTAGAAAAAAGAGCTATAGAGAGTATTTTGCTAATTATGTGTAGGCCTACTATATTACATTATATTTTTTACTTATATCATTAAACACAGTTATTATTATGATAAAAAATGCAGTATATTTCATTTTTTTTTATTACATTTTTACTGTCGACGGTGGGCCTCCCTTCCAAGCAATTTACTAGCGTTGCCATAGGAACGCTTCGGCTTTTGCCACCCGGAAGAACATCTATTACTGTTGTGACGTCATAGTGAATTGTCGTATATGTGCAGTATATAAGCAGCTCATGTAGACATAAGCACACAAATCTGACACTGAAAACTGGCTCAACATTGTTTTTCAAAAAGAAGGAAAGACTAAACACGACTCTCAACCATCAATCTCATCAATAAATGGAACAGATGAAACAAAATGGAACGGCTGTAATGAATGGGGTAAATGGAACAAATGGAACCTAATAATTAATTATTACATCATTAACTAAGTTTCACAGGAAAAATGAAGCATTTTTGCTTGGTCTCAGGCTTTTGGACCCCACCGTATCCTCCTTATTTTGCAGTGCAGAAGCTCAGGCTGTTTGTCTGTGAACGTGATTCTGATTCATTAGCTCCATAGGGAAATGTCTAGAAGAATAAGGAGAGTGTGATTCTCCAGGGACGTCGTTAGGCCTATTTTAGGGGGGCTGAAGCTACCCCAAAATGTTCCTAAGCCCC
Organism: Scardinius erythrophthalmus; assembly: GCF_964197995.2. Taxonomy (NCBI): domain Eukaryota; kingdom Metazoa; phylum Chordata; class Actinopteri; order Cypriniformes; family Leuciscidae; genus Scardinius; species Scardinius erythrophthalmus. Next base: position 38,851,097 of record NC_138238.1, read on the forward strand.
CCTAAATGAAAATAAGAACAACAATAACAATTCGATTTATCAATAACCGTATCCTCATTCATATTTAGACGCAACAAATGATATATACAGCTACAAAAAATAGCCGAAAAGTCGGAAGTTGGACTGAAGTACAAAGAGTCGTTGTGCTATCAAGATGATGCACCGCACCGTCTCATTGCATTGGTGTGAACTGTGGCAGCTTTCAGAGCGTTGCAGACCGGAGCGCTGCAAGAAACTGGAGGATTCATCTCGTCTCGTCGTTACTCTAGTCTGAAGTTGAACTTGCTATGCACCCCTCCCCCCCTCATCACGGTAAAACACAATGAAACGTGCATCACTCTACTTTCGTTTTCAATAACGTAATTCTCTTCAGGGAAAACCAATCAAGGCAAACATCGAACATATCGAAAACAAGGACTCGACAATACCGCTTTTTTTTTCTTTTTTGAAGGGAAAAGTGAGAGAGAATTGTAGCCCATCCGGACAAATGCCCTGATTAAAACAATTTTTAATATAAAAATAAAAAAAAACTAGGGAATCACTGAAAACGTGAGGAAGATTCTGTTTTATTTCATTTATTGTAAGTGGCGATTGATAGCCCTATAATGTAGGCTACTGACCAGTGGTGTAGTCTACGTGATACGCAGGTATACGCCGTATACCCACTAGAAAAGGCCAAGGATTTGCGTATACCCACTTAAAAAAAGCGTGAGGATACGTATCAACTTCGTTTTGTGTCAGAACTTTCACACTTTCATTCATAAATTCATCCCGTCTGTGTTTGCGAAGCGACGGATCGAATCGAGGAATCACAAATGGAACTTGCTATATAAAGCAGAACGTCACGGAATTTGGCTATTTTTGAATGAATAAATCAAAAGTAGCTGCTGTACAATGAATAAAATCTCGATATGGACTAGTGTCAATGAATATTAAAGCTAAAAGAGACTGCAATTGTTCTACGCGTCTCTGGGAATGAGCGCTCAGTGTGTGCTCCACTACACACACACACACACACACACACACACACACAGAAGCACGCGTGACTCACGCTCGTGGTGTTTTCAGCGTTTTACTGTATTGAGACATGATGTAAGCTACACATGTGCATTTCATCGCAGAGCTGCTATGAGAGTCACTTGATCGGAATTTCACCATTTCATTTGATAAAACTATCGTCATTTATTCGTTTCATATACACACAGAAACTGTTATGTCTTTACGACAACCTGTCAAAATAAAAGTTCTGTATAACTTGAAGAAATTATAACAGAAATATATTAGGCCTACTATTGCACAGATTATACTTCAGGCCTAATAATAATAATAATAATAATAATTGTTTATTAAAACACACAGAAACTCAAATGTCTACAACCCACCAAAATAAAAGTTCGGTCTAACTCAAATTAATTAGATAGAAATTGCACAGTAAAATGTATTTTAAAATAACATTTTTTTCAAAAACGCCATTTCTAAAAGCAAATTTGTATTTGTGCCTATAATGTTTTTTTTTTTTTTTTAAATTGTTGAAAATTGTCAACTGATAAAACCTGTGCTTCAGGGACCATATTCATATAACATCTAAGGCTAAAGGTAGCTCTTAACTGACTGAGTTAGATGGTGATTAACACTAAACATTAGAAAATCAGTCCAGTCTCCCCAGCTGTAAATGTCATTGGCTGTTAAAGTCTTGTGTTGCTTATAATAAATTGACATGTTGATAACACTTAGTATTTCATAATACTCTCAATTGCATGTCGATGCATACTGTATGCATTAGTGAGTGTGGTGGTGCTTATGGGGTAACGCTCTGTGATGGGTGAGTATGCGGCGGGGGGGGGGGGGGGGGGGTTATATTAGAGTATACTCACTACAAAAAACTAGACTACACCACTGCTACTGACGGTCATAGATAGCCTATCTAATCTATGCCCACGGTAACAAAGTTGCGCTGTTGAGGCTCGCGCTGTTATTTATAACATAGGCTATTATAGTTAAGAAACAATATATAGCCTAGGCTACACACGACCAGAGAGCTGTTTTCCTGAATGCCATCAAGATTGAAACCGAGACTGATTTCATAACAGTTCAATAAACAAATAATTAAAATTAAGTCACTTACATGCAATGACTGTTTTTGTTCTGTTTCAGTATCAGCGAAAATAGTTCCAAACAACAGAACAATAGCGCATCTCACAGCAACACTCAGCCGTGTTTCATTAATGAATGATTCAGCGTTTTGAACGAATCTATTGAGTCAAAGATTCAATTATCCATTCATAAACTGCCTCATTCTGAATAAATCAGCCTTTTGAACGAATCGTTTGAATGAATGACTCAATGACTCGCTCATTAAGACTGTCGCCTGCCGCCTCCTACTGGCGGTTTAGTTTCATAAAGTATCATTCTTTTCAACATTTCTTATGGTATATTCAGAAATATTTAAAATAATCTCATTTAATACAGTTATAATTTTTCAATGTAAATTATTTAATTTGATTGGTATAACTAACAGCCTAGTGTCTTATTATTTTAATTGAATTTAATTTAAGAATTTGAAATGAAAGATGGAGCAAACATTTAATAAAATTAGGGAAAAATGCCCTTTATAAAGGAGTGTTTTCAAACAGTGATGTAATGAAACATTGACAATTTAAGTTTGAAGGGAGTAAAGCCTCTGTTTAGGCTATTAAGGAAATGTAATTTTGCCAAAAGAAGAACTTTTATTTTAAATAAATGTTCATTTTAAATCAGCCTACTTCAGTGTGATATGTTACCATATTATCATGCTTAACACTGAGAATTTGAATAATTGTAATGTGATGATCAGATGCAGATATCTAAATCAGAGAATATGGGCGGTTTGCGGGTGGATTATTTATTTTTAATAGTTTCGGGTGACTCAAAGTGCACCAGATTAATGAATTTATCTTTAAAATGTACAAAATTTTCTTACGGGGGGGCATGCCCCCGGACCCCCCTAGAGGTACCAAACTACACCAACAAAAATAGTGTGAGAAACACCATGATGATATACAAAAAATACAAATTTAATTACCTTATTATTAAAATACATTATTAGGATTTTACCACGTCCGCCTCGTTTTGAACCAGGAAAAACCCTGTAAAGTGTACTCTGGGGGCTAAGCCCCCCCTTTCTTCCAATCCTAGTGACGTCCCTGTGATTCTCTCTTCACCTGCTACTGTTCTCTCATGCACAAACACTGAGCTGAGTGTGAATCGTTCATGTCTTCCAGCGTAACATGGCTCTTTCGACAGGGGGTAACGACACCTCTCCATGTTCTGCTCATTAAAAGGGTTTTGTTTTTGTGAAACTACAGGAATAACTGGCATCCGTTTGTTTTTGGTACTCCGTTAAAACATTAAAATTGTTAATGCATGTTTCTAGCCTCATTGTTAATGATTCATATAGTGATGCACAAGGCTGATACCAATAAGCAGATCATTATTTATGGGCTGATAATTGCACATTAATGCAGTTGCAATTAATGCTCACTTTGCATGATCAACTCAATTCCTGACGTATTACAGTTTTTCTCGATTGTTTACACACATTTTCTGAAAGCATGCCTCATATTCTCAGAACTCTACACACAAATCCAAAAACACACACACAATGGGCAAAACCCCTCAATTCTCCTGCAAAATGAAACTTTACATTCAAAACAATGTTATTTCTTCTCAAAATGGTATTTTGTTTTCAAATGACACACACAAACCATCATATAAATAGACTGATGTGTTCAATGTAAAACACTATGATGAATGGAAAACACTTCTTCTCCATTCATCATAATGACTTAGGCCTTTTTTGGTTCAGTGTTACACTTACTACAGACAGTACATACATAAGTGTGTTGTAAAATATCTGAGAATATTGTTTTTATACTCAGAACACACAAATACACGGTAACAAATATATTTTATTTTTTCCACAAAAACAATATAAACAGTGTACATCCCAACCAACACAAAGTAGGACATACAGTGGTCTACATACAGAACAACAGAAGAATTGACTGTATACAGTTACAGTAATAAAAAAAAAAATCTAATGTTGGCATCCATTGCCCCATTGAAGAGCTCACCTGTTGAAGAGCTGACCTGTTGAAGAGCTCACCTGTTGAAGAGTTCACCTGTTGAAGAGCTCACCTGTTGAAGAGCTCACCTGTTGAAGAGCTCGCCTGTTGAAGAGCTCACCTGTTGAAGAGCTCACCTGTTGAAGAGCTCACCTGTTGAAGAGCTCACCTGTTGAAGAGTTCACCTGTTGAAGAGCTCACCTGTTGAAGAGCTCACCTGTTGAAGAGCTCACCTGTTGAAGAGCTCACCTGTTGAAGAGTTCACCTGTTGAAGAGCTCACCTGTTGAAGAGCTCACCTGTTGAAGAGCTCGCCTGTTGAAGAGCTCGCCTGTTGAAGAGCTCACCTGTTGAAGAGCTGCCCTGTTGAAGAGCTCACCTGTTGAAGAGTTCACCTGTTGAAGAGCTCACCTGTTGAAGAGCTCACCTGTTGAAGAGCTCGCCTGTTGAAGAGTTCACCTGTTGAAGAGCTCGCCTGTTGAAGAGCTCACCTGTTGAAGAGCTCACCTGTTGAAGAGCTGACCTGTTGAAGAGCTCACCTGTTGAAGAGCTGACCTGTTGAAGAGCTCACCTGTTGAAGAGCTCACCTGTTGAAGAGCTCACCTGTTGAAGAGCTCACCTGTTGAAGAGCTCACCTGTTGCCTTTTTATGCTAAAGCTCTGATTGCTAATTGTAAAACTGTGTGACGGGTGTTTGCCCATGTGATGAGTCAGTGTGCATATCTGAATGGCAGTGTGTTCCTTGTGAAAACAAGAGATTTTCTGCATGAAAATTGTGCCAAAAGCAGAGAATTGTGTGCAGTGTTTTGAAAAAAGTGTGTTTTAGAACTGCAATCTGAGTGTAAAGCAGGAATTGTGCTTGTAGTTTAGCAGAACTGGTTCAGGGGGTTGGTGAATGAGTTACATGTTGTGGTCATTGTGTCTCAAGTACCAGTATTTGTGTGTAAATAATTGAGAAAAACTGTAAATCTTATTCCAGAAGTAAAGTGGATTGGGAATTGATTCACATTGACTTTAACATTCAGTCTTATCACTCAGCCACTCGAGCACCAAACACTGTTGTCGTGCAAATGAACGGCCAGAACGCATTAAAAGTTTCTGTTTTTTGTTAGAACGAATATAACTTTATTCTAGATCTGCTGTAAAGCCTAAACACTCTCTGTTACTGTAATCTCCTGTTATCACTGTAAAGCTGCTGTGAAACTCCATATTGTTAAAGCGCTGTATAAATGAAGGAGACGTGACTCAACAAATAAAAGCACACTGAATATGAACACTCACATCGCATAAATATGATAATAAATGCCCCTTTCATTTTGCCGTCCATCATTTCACATGTGAGTTGTTGGCGTGTGAGTAAAGGCTGTAGCCGTTGGGTTAGTGTCGAGTAACTAGTCCTTCATCTCGCTCTGTAAATCCCTGCCCAGGATGCATTACTGGGATTGCCTTATGTAATATCTCTCTGTGCTCAGCGATAAAGCACAGAAAAGCATGGATTGTTCTGACATGAAATGCTGCCATGGGTGTTTCATGAGTTCAGCCCAAATTCAATCTATATGCAAAACTGGCTATTAATCACACCGCCTCGTTCAGACGCACACAAACAACTAACACACACAAGGTGAATGATTCACTGTCAGCACTATAGTGGACAAAATGTATGACACATTTTGTAAAACAAAATCAATATTTTTTCATGTGTGGTCCAGGTAATATATGATCTGATATAAGTGACCGGCACTAATTGAGAACACTTCAACCGGTGAGGGTGTATAGATGTATAGAAAGAGTAGAAATATAGCTAGGTCTGAGACCTGTGAAAATAATTCATTTGAAAAACAAAAAAGTATTTAAAACTGGCAGGAAGGTTAAGCAAAAATGAAAAAAAAAAATAATAATAATAATAATAATCAGAAAGATTTAACTAAAATGTAAGCAAAAAAAATGGGGGTCATTCCACAGACAAGAATCCATGAACCGCATGATCAAACGTTTACTAAAGCAGCACAATATATTAAAATTTGATAGATTTAAAATGGTAATATAGCATAGTGCTATTGTAAAATCACAAAGGCTGTGATTCAATAAATATATGCACTGTGTGTTTGGAACCTTGGATCAAATGGAACAAATAGGATCAAAATGGGACACGGGAACCAAATGGAACATGTGGAACAAATGTAACAAATACGATCAAAATGGGACATGTGGAACAAGTGGATCAAAATGGGACACGTGAACCAAATGGAACAAATGGAACAAGTGGATCAAATGGAACAAATTGAGCAAATGGATCAAAATGGGACACGTGAACCGAAAGGAACAATGGCACAAATGGAATAACTGGACCAAATGGAACATTTGTTGGAACAAAAAATGGTAACACTTTACAATAAGGTTCATTAGTTAACATTAGTTAATTACCTTACTTAACATAAACTAATAATGAACTGCACTTATACAACATTTATTAATCTCAGTTAATATTAATTTCAACATTTACTGATACATTATTAAAATCAAAGGTTGTATTAGTGAACATTAGTTAATGCACTGTGAGCGAACATGAACAAACAATATTAACTAACATTAACTAAGATTAACAAATAGGCTGCTGTAACAAATGCATTGCTTAGTTCATGTTAGTAAATACATCAACTAATGTAAACTAATGAACCTTATTGTAAAGTGTTACCCAAAAAATGAAGCATTTTCACTCAGTCTCAGAATCTTGGACCCCATCGTATCCTCCTTATTTTGCAATGCAGAAGTAAAGGCCGTTTTCTGTGAATGTGATTCTGATTCATTAGTTGCTGTAGGGAAATGACTAGAAAAATAAAGTGCTAAAAAAGGATAATTCTCTTTTAATGCATGATAACAAATACCAGTTTGCAATATCAAGCAGAATGACAGACTTGTTTTTTATACAGGTAAAACAACTGGAAGCCTTTTGTGTAAAAATAAGGTGGATTTGCACATTTTCTTGTGTGAAGCTGCACTGACACACATAATAGATGCAATTTCAAGTATAATCAGAAGTTGACTGCAGAAGCCAACAATTAAGCACAAAGTTCACACTCATTTGTTATGCATTTCTTGAAATATGTTGGCTAATCGGAACGCAATTACAGTTCACAGAGCTGGGCTTTGTCTCAGATTAATTCTGCTCTGCTAAGCTCAGAACAAACCGGCTCTCCGAGGTCTTTGCAGGATCCCTGCAGCCGCATACGTGTGTGAGTGTTTGTGTGTGTGTGTCTGCGGGAGGATTGCCCATCCAGCAGAATGAGTCATTGTGAGAGAAGGAAGCCCAGCCTGGAGTGACCCGTCTGCTGCTCAAAGAAATGAATCAATTATATAACTTCTGATGTCAGGTTTGTGTTAGTAATGCTTTAAAGCCATAGCATCATCTGTGGCGATACACGTAATTCAGGCGAACTCACAAAGGATTCATTCAGTAAGCTCTTGCGATAATGGCTTTAAGCAGAATGGAGACTATTATGTAAAAAAAATCATATTGCACTTCAAAAGTCAGCTTTTATTCCAGAGGTTAACGTCCGTATGCGTGTAATCTGGATTACATAATCAGATTACAAAAATCAAATACTTGTAATTACATTGTTACATTTTAAAATACTCCAAATCAGACAGCCGTTACTTTTTTATTGATTACATGATTGCTTAATATTCATTAAATGGCAGTTAATTAGTCAGAATTAATAATTCTTCTTTTTTTATTTTTTAAATTGTCCTTTCTAAAAAGTGACTAATTACATGGGAAATTGAGAGGGATTAACGGCATTAACACATCAAAAAAAAAAAAAAAAAATTAGCAAGTGTTTTATTTTGATTGCTTTTATTTTAAAATTATATATTTATTTTCATGAAAAAAAAATCAGGTTTAATTAATTAATTTGGAAAACTAACATAATGTCGTGTTAAACACCATATTGTTGATAACAAAAAAAAATAAAAAATAATGTAACACTTTATTTTACAGTGTCCCTGTTACATATGTTACATGTAGTTACTGTAGTAATAACTATAAATTATGCATAATTACATGTAAGTAACCCTTAACCAAACACCAATCCTTACCATAGTAAGTACATGTAGTTAATTAATACTCAGTTCTAACATGTATAATTACAGTGTAACAAAGACACCTTAAAATAAAGTGCGTAGCCAAGAAATTTCATTTTATCAATATTTTATCAATATGGTACATAATTATCCTATTCAAATATGTGTGATAAGTTAGGTCAAAAGTAATCTAAAAGTAATCTAAAAGTAATCTAAAAGTGGTCAGATTACAATACCTACTCAGCTAAAAGGGAACGTTCTGCAAAGGTTCTCTTAAAGTTATGAACAAACGCTTTTATCTGGTCTTTAATAATGTTCTTAAAACATTAGCACAAATTATTTTTTGTTTTTTTATAAGTCATTAATGGAACGTTTTACTTGGATGTTCGTTTAACATTTTTTAAATGTTACTACTTGTTTCAGAACGTTCAGAGAACATTCAAAAGTAACATTCTCATAATGTTTGAAGAATGATAAAATGGAATGTTTCTTTAACGTTCATTTAAACGTAACATTTAAAAAACTGGAAGTTTTGAACCTTCAGAGAACATTAAAAAAAATAATGTTTTAATATCTTAGTGGGATTGTTAGCATAACATGTTTTGAACATATTATGTATATTTGCTCTATTACCTGAGGGATCATATCATGTTCGACGGTCGAGAGACACTGGCGGAGGGATAAAGTGAGAGAGAAACTCGAGTCACAAACACACAGCCGGATCTGCTAATATTCCACTAACCAGTGAGAGATTCCACAGTCTCCCACTGCAGCAGCACTCACACAGACACACACACACACACACACACACACACACACACACACACACACACACAAGGCATGAAGGTCAGTGGCTTCACTCGCGCAGTGCAATGATCTCTCTGCCCTCAGGGTAAGAGTCAGCGTCATGTGACATGCTCCACATTGAGGGAGACACGGGTGTGTGTGTGTGTGTGTGTGTGTGTGTGTGTGTGTGTGTGTGTGTGTGTGTGTGTGTGTGTGTGTGTGTGTGTGTGACTGTGTGTGTGTGTGTGTGATGGGGAAACATGCTGAAGGTACTGGCTCAGACATGTCCGCTGCTGTGAGATGTGCAGTAATGCTGTAAGTTCATTATCTGCTTGATGACTTTATTATCAGTTAATTGTGCTGAAGCTCGTCCTGGTCAGATCAAGGTCAGTTACGGTGAAGAACAGGACAGAAGAATCTCTCACTGCGCTAAAAATAACTATTCACATAAATGGTATGATTTAACCATTTTAACTCAGAAATTGCGAGTAAATTCCACAAATAATTACAAAGAAATGGCAAGTAACACGCAGAATTAGATGTGAAATTTAGAAAGACTGAAATAGTATTTTCTTGTAATTTGTACAAAAAAATGTAAAAAAAAAAAAAAGTAAAACAATGAACATATGTATCTTATGATACATATCTATCTTAATTTTATTTTAAAAGTACTATATTTTTCATTAAAAAATGTTTTATAGTGCATGTTCAACAAGGTAACTTTAATAGGTAAAGTAAAAATAATAGAATATCGATGTTGCGAAATTATTTATGAGTGAATAATCTACTCGTCCCATGAAGAATTATTGACTTATTCATTTATTATAAGTGTATCAAACAATATTTTAAGTTTATCGCAAAAATCTTCATATATACACAAGAAGTCTGACAGAGCCGGGAAACTAACAGTGTTTAATGGATGTTTACAAGGTCAAGCTTACTAAGAATTGTGGGTAGTGTAGTTCTTTATCTTCAATTATGATATTAAACACTGACTTGTGGTTTCTATACAATCACTTCATTTCAGTTTAGATCTGTATTGGAAGATTAATATGGTCTTGCTAATCTATTTCTTTAATGGGATTGTAAATTCTTGCTCTATTACTGTATAACTGTGTGTTTTTTGTATTGCTTTAACCAAAACTGTTTCTTGGAACGGCACATTATCTGTACATCATCATGTAAGTGTTTTAAGGCTCTTGATTGTAAAAGACATCTCAGTCGATCACCTGACAGGGAATCCATCAAACAAACGCTCATAAACGTCCTCATGATGAGGATCTGCTGCAGAATATCTCTCGTCTGAGTTTAATCAGTGCTTTATATCGCAGAGAGAGAGTTATTGATTAAGCTAAAGTGAGTCTCTGCTCATTTATTACCTGCCGTTTTCTCAGACTCGACTCGGGAAAGTTCTGTGAGCGTGAAGAAACAAATTAGCATTTGTCAGCAGGTTTAAAACTAAGCAATCTTTAGTGATTTAGGAATTATCTCACGAACACTTGCATCAGAGAGAAGTTTAAACATGTTTATTTTTATATTCTATAATAGGCATATATATATATATGAAGACTTCAGATGCAAAAGCCTCTAAGTGCCATCTGATATTTTCTTCTAGAATGATCATTTTTATCAAGCCTGTATGTTTATGTTCAGTTATTTCACTTTAATGGCAATGAAAATGACCTAATAATTGTCATTAAAGTGAAATTACTGAACTTAAATATACGAGCTTGATAAAAATGATCATTTTAGAAGAAAATTTCAGATGGCACTTAGAGGCTTTTGCATCTGAACTCTTCATATATATATATACATATATATATATATATATATATAAGTTTTTTAGATGTGTTTTTTTTTTTTTTTTTTGCTCACCAAGGCTGCATTTATTTGATCAAAAATACAGTAAAAACAGCAATATTGTAAAATATTATTACAATGTAAAATACTGGTTTCTATTTCATATATTTAAAAATATATAAAAATAATATAGCCTACTATAAAATATATTTAAAAATCATCATTAGAATGAATCAACTATATGATTTGTGAAGGATCATGTGACACTGAAGACTGGAGTAATGATGCTGTATTGATCACAGGCAGAGCCGGTTCTAGACATTAGGAGGCCCTAGGCAAAATTCATGTTGGAGGCCCCCCACCCCCAATAAAAAAAACACTTGAAACAAATATGATTCCTAACCTTTTTATTTATACAACATTTAATTTTAAAAGCAGTATATTTTTACTTACATAAGTTTGGACACATTACTATTTTTAATGTTTTTGAAAGAAGTCTCTTATGCTCATCAAGCCTGGATTTATTTGATAAAAAAAAAACAGAAAAATAATAAAGTGAAATATTATTAAAATTTAAAATAATGGTTTTCTATTTTACTATACTTTATATTTCTGTGATGCAAAGCTGAATTTAGTGCCACGTGATCATTCTGATTTATTATCAAATGTTAGAAATGGTGCTTAATATTTATTTTATAACCTGTGATACTTTTTTTCAGGATTTTTGATTATTAAAGAGTTGTTTTAAAAAAGTCTTCACTATCACTTTTTATATATTTAACACATATATTTTTTTTTCTGTATTTTTGATCAAATAAATGCAGGCTTGTAGAGCATAATAATAAACTTCTTTCAAAAACATTAAAAATAGTAATGGGTCCAGACTTTTACCGGTACTGTACATATTAATCAAACTTTATCTACGGTAATCTCTTTTTTGTTTAATGAAGATGTTATTGTTGTTGTTGTTATTTTGCTGTTTTATTCAATTTATTCACAGTTCCAGAATCCCACTTCAGTAGATGAGCATAAGGGCTTTTATATTGCATTGCTACCTTAAATATGCTATACACAAATCAAGTGGAAGAGAAAGACACGATCGCTACTGAGCAGAAAAAAAATATATAAGTGAAATTATTGGCGTGATGTCAGGAATCTAATCATCAGCAGAATTTAGAAGATAGACCCATAGATGATATCCTTTAGACTATTTGAAACATTTAAAAATGTTGTAGTGTGTTGGCTTTTTAACTTAGAATACAGACGTCTTGTCTTTTAATTTTGTAGCTTTTTTACTAGTCAGCTCCCGACGCGATGTTATTCATTGTACGCGCAAATTCAAAGCGTCGCGTCTGGGCACGTTAATGACGCTCGCGCTCTTTTAAACTCGTAATAAAGCGGTGAATGATTTTTCCAGAAATGACGCTGATCTACAGTACAAGTTTATATTTAGAATACATTGCAATCACTCCAAAATAGATGACGACAACTCTCACACCTGCATTATTAGCTGTGCTTCTTTGTGTGCTTATTAGGCTTTAGCCTCGCAGCATCTGATGGATGCGTTCGTTACACATACTTTCAGAAGCCGGCACACATTAATTGGTTTAACTGCAGTAATGTAACAGTCTATGGTTAAGATAAACATCGTCACTATTTATAGTGAATTAATAAATATTGAAATAAATTGTAGATAGGACATTTGTACTTTTTTTTTTTTTTTTTTTTGTCCCTCTGTCTGGGCCCCATCCCGCCAATCGGGCCCTAGGCACGTGCCTAGTTTGCCTTTGCGTTAATCCGGCTCTGATCACAGGAATAAAGTACACTTGACTGTATATTCACATAGAAAATATTTATTTTAAATTACAATAATATTTCACAATTTTTACTGTATTTTTTGATCAAATAAATGCAGTCTTGGTGAGCAGAAGAGACTTTTGTTTTTTCAAAAACATTAAAAAACTCCAGTATATTTACTAAATTCAGTGAAGAACTTGCTTGTCGACACTGTGTTTGCTGATTTCTCCAGCAGCCGGACTGTTAGTTAGAGGTATTTTCTCTTGGTTTACATGGACCGTCATTCCATTATTATTATTATATATTTTGTTTTGTTTTGACCAGGAAATAGGTATTGATCAAATGTAAGAGTTCCTCTGGTCACAGCGTTTCAGCTTGCTGATCTCAGATGCAGGAGAAAGTCCACTTGCAAAAAGAACAAACATTATGCATTTAATTTGAATTTTGAACATTGCAATTGCAAAATTAGTGCTAAAGATCATATTTGGACAAACAAATGGGAATAGTCTCTCTCCTCGGTTGACTCACTGTTTTTGTCTGATGTGCATCATCTGAGATTCTGAAAGCTTGTGTGGATCTGGTGCTCAGATTTAAGAAGAAAGAGAAGCGATAACCTTTACCCATGGTCAGTAGTGTATATATGTGTTTGTTTGTGTGTGTAGATATATATACATATACACAACATTATAATATTTGCCTAAGACGACAAGATCCTGAAGTTTGGAGACGAGTTTGGAGCTGAAACAACATTGTGTAAAAGACCTCTTTCCTCTGAGATTATAGATCAACATGACAGTTTTATGGTGTGTGTGTGTGTGTGTGTGTGTGTGTGTGCCGATTATTCAGAATGATATCTGCCGATACAGATAGCTTGATAGTTTTTTTAATTTTCCAACTAATGCTGTAAATTATACAGGGAATATACAGAAATATATTCATAAATATAACTAACAGTAAATAAGCTCATCTCTAGTGTTTTTTATTGCTAACTAATGAACTGTTAATAACATTTCTGAGATAAATGTGGCGTTACGTGACGTTATTGTTCTCAAGCTGACGGTTGAAACACTGATGGATGGATCATGAGACATGACTGATTTCAGGAAGTTGTTCTGTATCTTTCATCATCCCTTCTGATGTTCACTGATGTTTATCTGCTGCTGTAACTAGTGAAGAGGAAGAGATGATCGCTTCATCTGTCACACACATTAAACACACACAAACACACATTTATTGCTTGTATATTTCCTGATGAAAGAGAATTTGAAAGCGGAGACTTTGTTTCTTATCAAAAGTATCAAAGCACAAAGATTATTGAACGGCAGCCGCTACGTATAATGTTTAGTGAAGTTTTGTTCACAGCACCGACTGAAAGACCAATCTGGGGATTTAAGATTCGATTTCCGTTGATCAAAATAGATTAAAATTGAGAAATTAATATTTTCTACCCAGCCCTAACTGTACAAACACATTTTGTGTTTTAAAACTGATGTTTAATACGGCAGTTTTTGCGATGAAAGATCAGCGTTACGGATTATTAGCCGATATATCGGTGCATGTGTAATAAATACAGCTCTTCACAGCTGCTCTATTATAGATGAACACATGCATGTGAAACACACTGAAAACAGCAATATTACGCCAGAATTACACGCCTGTGTTTTACAGATTACAGTTCTACGCCTGTCTCTTGAGATGCAGGAACATCCGAGGTTTAATTGACTCCAGGCCACGTCCAACACCACGTCACCCTCTTTATTTGGCTGCTGGACTAAAAGCCTGGAGATAAACTCCAGAAATAGAGGAGAGAGAGAGAGGGCGAGAGAGAGAGCGAGAGAGGGAGAGAGAGAGAGAGAGAGAGAGAGAGAGAGAGAGAGAGAGAGAGAGAGAGAGTTAGTGAGTGTGTGTGTGAGTCATCTGTATCAGCTGCACTGGTCCCTGGGTGTGTGTTAGCCTTAATGTCTTCAGTGAACACACAGGTATCGCTGTAAAACACACACAAACCGAAACACTCGGTTCAAACCTGTGTCTGAATGTACATTGGGATCCACAAAGTTGAAATTGTCTCGTCTGTTCTGGGTTGAGTTTTTGATTTTCTTTTATTGTTTTGATTTCTGATTGTTTTGCGCACCTGTTTCTTGTTCAGTTGGTTTTCTCCGGTGTATTCAAGCCATCAGTGTACAGGGTGGGCCATTTATATGGATACACCGTAATAACATGGGAATGGTTGGTGATATTAAAGTCCTGTTTGTGGCACATTAGTATATGTCATGGTCACCACCCATCTTGAGGAGTTTGCCCCCTCACATATACTAATGTGCCACAAACAGGACTTTAATATCACCAACCATTCCCATGTTATTACGGTGTATCCATATAAATGGCCCACCCTGTAGTTCTACTGAACATCCAGGATTGTCTTTATGTTTGTGAAGCTGTTATGGATTGCCTTCTTTGCTTTAGTTTCGCCTCGCCTGCACTGTGACAAATGTGTGTGAGCAAAGCATGTTGTTTTGTTCACCCATATTAACCAGTTGCAGCACTTAACAAGAAGTACATTTATACATCTACTAATACATTTTTAAAATCAAGTTGTATCCGTTAATATTAGTTAATGCACCGAGAACATGAACTTTTTTATTAACTAACACTAACAAAAGTTAATAAATGCTGTATATTAATAATAATAATAATAAACTTTATTATTATAGAGTATAACTAATGCATTAATTAATGTTAACAAATGAGACCTTAAAGCTTTACCGTTACTTATTCCTTTTATTTTTACTTTTGGATAAACTTCATTTAAGGTTCATTTTATACGTTTAAGTACTGAGTAATATTAATTAACATGTTCTTACTATAGGGTTACATTTAGGATTTGAGTTTGGTTGAGGGTTAGTTGCATGTCATTACGCATAATTTACTGTTATTACGCTGTAAAAAAAAAGTAAAGTAAAAAATTACTTCAAAAATTATTTGAATTTTGTAAACTTTTTTTTGTTTTGAAAATTGCATAATTTATTTTGATGAGTTATATAAAAATATATGTTGTCATAACTTATTGATCATACAGTGTAATTATACATTTAAATACTGAGAAATATTAATGAATAACATGTACTTACTATAGGGTTAGGGTTTGGTTGAGGGTTAGTTGCATGTAATTATGCATAATTTACTGTTATTACTATGGTAAGTACATGTAACATACAGTATGTAACAAGGACACTGTAAAATAAAGGGTTAAATAGTTACCGAACCTTTTTATGATTAGGCTACTATTAATTTTTCTCAAATGCACTTTATATTACAATCATGAATGAAATGTGCTTTAAAAAAACTCTCCTTTCCAAAAAATGTCAGCACTCAAATCTATTTTTCAAGCACAGGAAATGATGTCACTAGCTGATGATCACAACTGATGCTGGTACTGTAAATGCTCCGTGTAAATCGCTCTGTAAAGTTGTGTTCGAGAGTGTGTTTTGCCAGTTTCAGGGTTGTCACACGTCTTCTCACGGCTTTGCTCGCGTCTCTCCACCGGGTTCAAGAGCTCTGGTGTCGCTGCTCATTTCCAGCTGACTTCATGCTGTCCGTGTCTCCGCGAGGCTGACGTCTGGATTGGACACGATGTACCGAGGCACATTTTCCTGGCTGTGTTTCAGCAACAGTAGCGACTGGGACAGATCTCACGTCCAGGCCAGTTCTCTACAAATAACCAATGTGTAAAACAACAGATCAGATGCAGAAACCTCATCTGAGGATCTTAGAGTCGCTGTGGGTTGTTCTCATGTTCAGTGCTGAAATGGATGAAACATTAAACTCAAGATCTCTTTGATCACAACATCACTTTATGTGTGGGTATTAGTTTTGTCATGGCAAAACAATTTCCCCAAAAGGATCAATAAAGTATCTATCAATCAAAAACTCGACATTTATTAAAGAATATTCCATGCATCCATTTTTTTTTTTTTTGATCAAATCTGTTTCAGATTGACTGCAGAAAACAGTTGTGCTGTTTCATATTATGGTAATGATACACACTATCATTCAAAAGTTAGAATTTGTAACATTTAAAACATAAATGAATACATTTATTCAGCAAGGATGTGTTAAATTGACCAAAAGACACAAGTAAAGACACAAGTAAAGACACAAGTAAAGACACAAGTAAAGACACAAAAGTTTCTATTTCTACTAAATGTTGTTCTTTTGAACTTTCTTTTCATCAAAGAATCCTGAAAAAATGTTCTATGTTTATAATAAGTAGAACAATTATTGATAATTATTACTAATAACTGGAGTTATGGCTGCTGAAAATGCACCTTTGCCATCACAGGAATTAATAACATTTTAAAAAGAAACATTATCTTCTTTTATTTAAAATGTACTTACTTTAAATTGTCACAATATTACTATTTTGTACCATATTGTAATTATTGTACTGAACTGTAATAATATTTCACTATGTTATATATTATAATTGCAGCTTTGGTGAAGAAAAGATTCTTAATTATTCCAGCTTTTGAACGATATTGTGTATATATATATATATATATAATGTAATTCGATAATCTAACTAAATTATTGATTATTTGAATTAAAAAAAAGATGACATCATCATCCAGGAAGTGACATAATTTTGGAGGGAAAACACCAGCACAAATATCAGTGAGTAAGAAAGGATTTGATGAGTTCTGTGATGTTTTATGTCACTTAAACATGGATCCTGTTAGAAACATTACAGCTGGTATGATATTATCAAAATTTCAGAACATTGTTTAAAAATATCAAACTTGCATATTTGCACTGGTCTTTTCTCCTCTATTGTGTCGTATATCCGAGTGAAACGCTTCTGGAACAAGAACAAATGTGGGCGGGGCTCGATTGTGTCTGTGGGGAATTGATTGGATGATTGAATGGTTGTGGTTTGCTATTGGCTGATCTCATGTGAGTGACAGGTTGCCCCGCCCACATCATCAGAGAAGCGAAGATTCGAGATATTCTGATGCAAGATTATTAACACAATAATGATGCGCACCGGTAAATAATTTACAATAAACACTGCAATATTCTACAAAAAATTGGCCATTTTGATTTCATGCTGATTTTAAGTGCATGACTTAATGATTGATAAGCACTTTTATATTAATGCTTCCCAATCTACAACACAAGCATGTTATCTTTTTAAAGTGAGCTGCATTGTAAGAATGACCCTGCTCTTGTGTCATCAAACGCTTATTCTGCACATGGAGAAGAAAACGGGCTTTATTGATCGTCTTTGAAAATAACATTTGGAGCTAAAGCAGCGTTTCACTGTGTCTCATATCAGCATGAAGATCACAGATCACAGATCAGCAAATGAAACGCTTGCTTCTGATCAGAGAACGGCAGTCAAATCACACATCTGAAAATGAACTGAATCTCTTACTATTGTTTCACACTTCATTCATTTTGCAGTTCTGACACGGTTAATGAACTGAAGCGACACATTCTCTTCTGTAGAGCTGCTATTAGCTGAATTGCTCTTGCTTCATAATTGATTAACTTTACACAGTAACTGAACTGAATCATTGAACACTGACTGAACTGAAATAAATGTTCAGAGAACATTCCAAAAGGAACATTCTCATAATGTTTGAAGATGGCAAAATGTTCCTTTAATGACCAAAAAAGTTTTTTTTCTGTTGTCCCGGTGTTGATTAGCTGTGTGTATCCTTTATCTTGAAACAAACTGAGAATAGGTTAGTTGCAATGAGAAAGCTGAAGTCACTGAAGTCGCCACTCGCCACAAACGATTAGACGCTTGAAATCGATGATCTCCTGACATAGCAACGCCCGAACACCATAGCAACCACCCAGAACACTCTAGCAACAGCATAGCAACCACCCAGAACACCCTGAGTACCTTAGCAACTGCATAGCAACACCCTAGCAAGTACCTTAGCAACCACCCCAAACACCCTAGCAACCACATTGCAACACCCTAGCAACCACCCAGAACACCCTGAGCACCTTAGCAACCGCATAGCAACACCCTAGCAAGTACCTTAGCAAACACCCCGAACACCCTAGCAACCACATTGCAACACCCTAGCAACCACCCAGAACACCCAAGCAACAGCATAGCAACCACCCAGAACACCCTGAGCACCTTAGCAACCGCATAGCAACACCCTAGCAACCACCAAGTACCTTAGCAACCACCCCAAACACCCTAGCAACCACCAAAAGTACCCTAGCAACAGCCTAGCAACCACCCAAAGTACCCTAGCAACCACCTAGCAACCACACAGAACACCCTAGCAAATTGAATGTTCTTTTAAAAACTGGACTTTTCAGGGAACATTCAAAAATAATATTCACAGCTTAATTGGAACGTTACCAAACAGTTTTTTGGAAGATATTTCTGGGTCTTTTGCTCAAGAATCTGCTGTAAATAATGCAGGCTTACTCTGCTCTCTTTCGAATAATATAGGCAGCATAATATTCTCCTCTCTTTAACCCGTTTTCACACAGATACCCCCGGTAAACCTGCATGTGATTTGGACTTCAAAGCGTCTCTTGTAAATCGTGTCTATCTCCGGATGCCTCTGGCAGACTTTGCATTTCACTACATGGATTTGAAGCTGTGAGAATGTACTTGGGAAATCAGTT
Organism: Scardinius erythrophthalmus; assembly: GCF_964197995.2. Lineage (NCBI taxonomy): Eukaryota > Metazoa > Chordata > Actinopteri > Cypriniformes > Leuciscidae > Scardinius > Scardinius erythrophthalmus. The sequence goes on from NC_138238.1 coordinate 38,870,317, forward strand.
TGTAACAGGCTTAGCTATGCTGAAAAGGAACAAATTAAAAGGCAAACAATGAAGCAGCTAAATGAAACTTGAGTCTTAAAGTCCCACTGAAGTGTCTTGGATCGCGCAGCTTTGTTTGATGCGTTGACGTAATTTCCACTGAAACAGGAAGCGAAGGCGGGACATATTGATTGGCTCCTCCCCCTTTTCAAACGGCCAATAGCGTTTAGTTTACCTCACAGACTGACAGCACCATGGAAGCGAATCCGACACGTTGGATTCAATAGTAGAGATGTGAATAAATTCTAGCCATTTCATTCTTAACCAACGTACAGTTGATAAACGGAGTAAAACTCGAGTAAAACACATCTCTAACACATATTGCTCTGTGATGCGTCAACGGACGCTTTGGTCAGGTGGTGTAGCATAGGGGGCGGAGCTTTACATTCTAGAGAGCTTTTGATTGGACAGAAGATGTGATGAGAAGCTGAAGTCGCGGTGATGTCATAAAAATCCCTGATCCATTTCAACGGAAGTGAGAGACTGTAAGTTATGAATGCTTAGATCTCCTAAATGCGAATTTTGTCATTGTTTTGGAACAAACCAGCATATTTATAACCTTAAGGCTAACATATTCATACTAAAAGCTAAAAAAAAATTACATTTTGCTTTCAGTGGCCTTTAAAGGTGCAGTATGTAATATCGACAGCTAGTGGTTCAAATGGGTACTGCAGTCCAAATTCAAAATATTTGAAGAGAGTTGTTTCCCGCCTCCTCAGACTCGACACTGGTTGCCAGATTGAGAAGACACAACAGGATTGAGCGTAACTGACAATATTAGGCCAAAAGCCTTGATGAGTTGATTTATTCGTGTTTTAATATGAGCTTTTTAGATGGATGCCTACGTTTTTTTAATAGGTCTGGTAGAATCTGCGATTTCTAAACCCAGATCGTTTGCTGGATTTTTATTTTATTAATTTTTTTTTGCTGTGTTATCCCACCAACTGGCAACCCGGTGTGTTGAAACACTATTGGGTGAATTTGCAGTGGGCGGAGTCACACAGACCAACACAAAAACAGACATTACAACACTGAACGCACATGTCAAAGAGTAACTCTAGAAGTGTACAAGCATGTTTCCTAAATATCTGCAAACATATGCTATTTCTATGCTTTAGTAGAGTCTTTAGTAAAAAAACTACGTACAGCCCCTATAAACAGCTGGATGAGAGTCACTACTGCTTATAAAACACGCTTTAAGAACGTTTTCCATCAAGTTATGAAAAACTTATTTCTGAATGTCCAAAACGTTTTTAATTGTCAAGTTTTCTTGGTTTTGCAAACATTAGAGAAAACATTTCATTTTATCATTACAACATGGATCATTTTTAATGTTCTCTGAACATTCTAAAAAACAGAGTTTTAGTATAATTTTTTATTTTTTTTAAATGCATTCAGAAATGTTTACGTTTTGAGACCATTATTATTAAGGACCAGAATGCATTTAACAAACATTCTGTTGATGTTACTGGAAGATGTTTTATTCATAGCGTCGAGGGACGGGTGTTAAATGGTAAAATTACTGAAATTGCATAACACACACATCGTGAAAAAATAACGCACAGCATATCCCGCAAGTTGCACAGAAAACAATGAGTCATGTTAATTACCCACACATATCAGAAATTAAAAGCCATCATCATTAATTGCAGCCTATAATTAGTTGTGTTTGCTCAGTGATGGTTTTGGCCGTGGTTTCAGTGCTGTCATCGCTCATGAGTTGCGCCAGAAGCCAAAGCATGATCTCGCTTGCAGAAGCCTGAAACATGCCCAGAACATGCTGAGGTGATGAAGATGAAGATGATGATGGTGTATCCATGTATCAGCAGGATCTCTACAAATATAGCCTCCGCTCATACACACACGAACTGTGTTTCCATCTTCACATTCATCTAAACTCTTATAAAGCTTCAAACGAGGGGATTCACACAGAAGAGCGTCTCTGGTTCCCTCAAGAGTCTTCAGTCATCAGTTCTAGTGCATGTGAAGAACATTTTAACAATCCTTTCTCCACTATAAAGAACTTTCTGAGCAATTGGAAATGTTAATGGGCCCATCGATTTAAGAGTGCAGAATCACATTAAATCATATATCATATTATATCATACATCAAATTATATTATATCATATCATGTAAGATATTAAAGACCTGTTTTGAGATAATTCATATTAAAGTTTCTTACCCAACTATCAAATTTCCTTGTTTTAACCTTGAAAATGCTTGAAAATAAAGGGGAAAAACTATTTGTAAATGGACTAAGAAAAATAAAAGTTTAATATGATTTAATATTATTATTATTATTGTAAGATATTATGACTTGTATATGGAAGCTTGTTTACGCTACCAAATTAAACATTTTAATGAACAAATAAAAGTTAATAACGACTTTTTATCTCAATTCTACCTTTTTTACTTTTTAATTCTACTTGCAATTCTGCAACAAAAAAAAAGAGAAAAAAAACCGTCAGAATTGCGAGTTATAAAGTCAAAATTAGGATATAAACTTTTTCTCACAATTTTGACTTTTTTTTTTTTTTTGCAGAATTGCGAGTTTATATCCTAATTTTGACTTTATAACTCGCAATTCTGCAAAAATAAATAAATAAATAAATTTTAAAAAGAGAAAAAAAACGTCAAAATTGTGAGATAAAAAGTCACAATTACCTTTTAAATGGTTTTACTCCGTGGCGGAAACAAGCTTCCATAGTTTTCAGATGATTAATGTTGAGGGCAAATAGATTTTTCTTGTTTTAGCCATAAATCTCACTACACTTGTTTTGATTTATGATGATGAAAAACATTTGTGAAAAAGAAACTAAATGTTTCATGAGTGTTAAATGGATAGTTTAGCCACAAATGTTGCTGTAAATCTTTCTCCCTCAGAAGACTCTTCATTTCCGGGAACTATTTCAGTGGAATTCTGTACTACAATCAATTAGAGAATGCTCATCGTTTAACTCATTATAGCATCATTTTAAGAAATGTTTTAAAAGCAATATATCTTTCCTTTTTTATTGTGTACATATATATCGTCTTTTTTGTCTACTTTGTTTTATTATAAAAGTTCTAGTTCTGGTATTGTTGTTTTTCTCTAGTTTTAGGCCTAATAACATCTGGCAAAGGGACTAGCGATGAAAACTAGCCTTCGGGATAATTTGGGTACATTTACATTCATGAATGTTGATTGATGTACACGGTCTCTTTTCTAAATAAATAAATAAATAATATCCCACGCAATGTTTCTTTTCAGGTTTTTAGACTGTAAAATGATTAGGATGATTGATCAGATTGGCAGAATGAAACTTCACAGTGGATGTGGACGAGCAGAGGTCAGAGGTCATGTGTGTGTGAACCGCCTACGTGAACTTCAGAGCTAATTGTGTAATTGGAGAAACACGGGTAGTGGATTTGTGGAGCGGCGGATCCTGAGTGAGTGAGTTATATAAGAGGAAAACAGGGATGAATCCGGTGGAGGAGTGGACCGGTGTGATCCGACAGAAACCCCGGAGAGGAGAGCTTTGATAGTCTTGCTGGATTCCGGTTCTGCTCCGACACACACTCTTTTTCTCCTGACTACAGCGCTCGCTGGGCCAAAAATAAAGTGCACTAACTGGCTTCTTCTCACATGCCGCAATGTTGTGTTTTGGTGACGTCAACATAATTCTTTGCTTAGAGGTAATGTGTTTGCTGAGGCAGTCAGAGCCGAACAGAGCAACAGCGCCACCCAGCGGACAACACTGGGATCAGACTGCAAATACGAGTGATCAAATACAACATGGGGACCAGACTGTAGATATGAGCAGAGATTGGGTTTATATTGATCATGATCATAGTGTTTCTATGTGAACACATCCTCAAATACAGTACAGGTCAAAAGTTTGGAAATATTACTTTTTTTATATTTTTGAAAGAAGTCTCTAATGCTTATCAAGGCTGCGTTTATTTGATCAAAAATACAGAAAAAAAACAGTAATATTGTGAAATATTATTACAACTTAAAATAATAGTTTTCTATTTGAATATACTTTAAAAAATAATTTATTCGTGTGATCAAAGCTGAATTTTCAGCATCATTACTCCAGTCTATCACATGATCCTTCAGAAATCACTCTAATATTCTGAGTGTTGGAAACAGTTCTGCTGCCTCATATATTTGATGAATAAAAGGTTAAAAAGAACTGCATTTATTCAAAATAAAAAAAATATTTTCTAATAATATAAATCTTTACTATCACTTTTTTATCAATTTAACACGTCCTTGCTGAATAAAAGTATTGATTTATTTTTAAAAAAATAAAGAAAAAAATTACTGACCCCAAATTACTGACCAGTGCATATTGTTGTTACAAAAGATTTCTATTTTTTTTTTAAATTTGGTTCTTATTTTTTTTTTTTTTTTTAATTCATCAAAGTATCCTAAAAAAGTATCACAGGTTATGAAAAAATATTAAGCAGCAGAACTGTTTCCAACTTTGATAATGAATCCTCATATTAGAGTGATTTGTGAAGGATCATGTCATAGACTGGAGTAATGATGCTGAAAATTCAGCTTTGATCACACGAATAAATGATAATTTAAAGTATAATAAATTGAAAACCAATTATTTTAAATTGTAATAATATATCACAATATTACATTTTTTTTCTGTATTTTTGATCAAATAAATGCAGACTTGATGAGCAGAAGATTCAAAAACATTAAAAATAGTAATGTGTCCAAACTTTTGACCTGTACTGTATACAGGCAACATGATGTGTGTGCAATATCACACTGAGGGAGGCCGAAACACGATTATTTGAGTATTATTTTTAGTGAATATTACCACCTGACTTCAGGCATTATATCTCATTATATGAGCAGTTAATAATACAGCAAGTGGGACAAAACATAAGAGGTGTGCTAAAAATATACACTTTATAATTTTTAATAATATAATTAATTGTGCAATTATTAAAATTAAACATCATCCCAGCTAACAAAAATATGTTCTAGAAAGTTTTGCTAACATTCCCAACACTGATTAATGCTGGGTTGTTTCAACCAGTGTTTGGGTCGATTGTGGACAAACCAAACCATTGGTTTAAATGTTTTAATTACATTTTTAACGCAACGGTTGGGTTTGTCCATATTTGACCCAAACATGGGTTGAAACAACCCAACATTTTTTTTTTTTTTTTAGAGTGATTAAGTTATGAAAACGTTATTTTTGAATGTTCTCTGAACTTTTGAAAATGTTTTTACAAAAAATTAGGGAATATTCCATTCTTCAAACATGAGGAGAATGTTACTTTTGAATGTTCTGAACGTCCTAAAATGAGTCGTAACATTTAAAAAACATCCGTCGAGTATCCAACTAAAAATGTTTTTATTGCTAACATTTTGAGGTTATTGTTAAAGACATTTGAATTTTGATCTTCAAATGAACGTTTGATCATAACTTTGAGAGAACGTTCCCTCTAAACTAGGATATTAATGACAAATAAATGACTACAGTACAGTATGTTCGATGAATGCAAGCTGGTCCAAGATCATGATGTTAATTTAACACACAACATGTTTAATTCTTTTCCCACAATGGAAAAGGAAAGTATTAAACCCGGAAACCTTGTGTAGATGTTAAAGAGCAGATTCAGACTGTAATGAAACAGCAATCATTGAAGAACACAGTCTGTGCAATCCTGACATCTACTGGTGTGTTCAGAACATCGCAGAGAGAAACCGGATCCTGTTCATGTTTCACACTGATATCACACACGCCGGGTTTTATTGCATTTATTCTTTTTTTTTTTAACATTTGATCTGTATTTAACAAGGCCAGATTCTTATTTACAACAACAGATTGGCAGTGCTAAAAATGATGACAATAAACTACACCAAAAGTTAAATTAATTTCAATTATGTGTAATATAGAGAAATATAGAGAAAATATATAGAGAATATGATGTGGTAGCATATTTTTTCAAATAATATGGTGTCAATGCAATATACTGTAGATAAATATGAGTCAATGTTATACAGTATAGTTTGTAACAGAACACACACATCCTAAAGCCCGTATCACACAAATGGCCTTTAAATGATCAAATCTGAACTTTTTTTTTTACCAAGTTAAAGCCTTTTAGTATAAAAACCTGCTGTGAAATCTGCACTGATTTTTATAAACGTAAGAATAACTTTGATATTGTTAGTAATATTTCAGCTGGACTGAAGCAGGTTCACTTGATTATCATACATTGTTTATTTTTATAAAAAAAATCATGAGTATTAAATGTGATGATCAGGCTTTAATAAAGGTCATCATTGTATTGCATTGCATTATATGTTTTAAAACTACAGAGCTTTGATCATAAAACTAAGCCTTTAAATATCATCTTATTGGGAGATATTGATATTTATATGCATTTTATATAAGTATCTGCTATAAATGATTTACATTACAAGCTTCAGAATCTCATTTATCTGCACCAAATTGCATATTTTTGCTGATACTCAAAAAACATACTTTCTATACATTTTTCTTTGTTAGATTTTGTCTAAAGGTTCAATAAACAGTTTAATTTCTGACTATTATTTAATATGTCTTTACAGGGTGATATTGAACATCTGAGAAATGTAACGCATCTACACTAGAGTTTTTACAAACTCAACCGATTATTACTGAATCTCGAACAAATATTTCTGAAAATCTACAATCCGCTGCTATGCATTGATTTTTAACGACATCTTAACGAATCAGTGAACGGACACACGAGCCGTGCGGTGCATGTCGAACCTCACACAGTTTGGCAGTATTTCTAGTTCTCTGAAGCCAAACATGTAAATACATGCATACAGTTACACATCTAGTTTCTGATTAGACTCCTCGATGTTATTTGAGGTTACATTTTTGGTGAATATCCCAGTGTGTAAACAACATTATTCGAATAATTATGGCTCCAAATTGGACTTTCCTTGAAACCAGTGCCGTTCCCTGTAATTATCAACCAATTAGGCACCCAGCAAAGCAACATATGCTGATCTGCAATATTTGCAATGCATAGATTACCTTGGCAAGCATCTGGTTTATTGCTCAGTGTTAACCGGGGACACGCCGCTGTGGGTCCGTCGGGTCTGTGTTGGCCAGATTGAAGTACCAGACACCAGGAACCAGCACCAGGTGAAATTCATTGAACAAGCTTTACATAACTCAGCACACACTTGGCAGATCAGAGACGTGCGTGAGGTTCCCATTAATCTGAATTGGAACGGCACACATAGCGCCGTAAATTTTCTTTTATGATGCCAGGAGGATTTGCAGCTACAATGAACCGTTTCTACGCTGCCATATTTACAACAGGAACATTCATGTTTACTTTGGGCGAGAGGAGGTATTCCCTGCTCCATCGCAACTTATTACTATAACTGGAAAACTGCAGGGCATCCCAGGACACGCCGCGATCGCTCTCTCCGTACAGACCAGATTAGCTATCAGAAACACTTAAAGGTGTAGTTCACCCAAAAATTAACATTAGCCCATGATTTACTCACCCTGAAGCCATCCTAGGTGTATATGACATCCTTCTGTCAGACGAACACAATCAGAGTTATATTGAAAAATATCCTGGCTCTTCCAAGCTTTATAATGACAGTGAATGGCTGTTTCTGTTTTGAAGTCCATAAAAGTGCATCTGTCCATCATAAAAAAGTGCATCTATCCATGATAAAAGTGCATCTATCCATGATAAAAGTGCATCTGTCCATCATAAAAGTGCATCTGTCCATCATAAAAGTGCATCTCTCCATCATAAAAGTGCATCTGTCCATCATAAAAGTGCATCTGTCCATCATAAAAGTGCATCTGTCCATCATAAAACTGCATCTGTCCATCATAAAAGTGCATCTATCCATGATAAAAGTGCATCTGTCCATCATAAAAGTGCATCTATCCATCATAAAAGTGCATCTGTCCATCATAAAAGTGCATCTCTCCATCATAAAAGTGCATCTGTCCATCATAAAAGTGCATCTGTCCATCATAAAAGTGCATCTGTCCATCATAAAAGTGCATCTATCATCATAAATGTGCATCTGTCCATCATAAAAGTGCATCTGTCCATCATAAAAGTGCATCTATCCATGATAAAAGTGCATCTGTCCATCATAAAAGTGCATCTATCCATCATAAAAGTGCATCTGTCCATCATAAAAGTGCATCTCTCCATCATAAAAGTGCATCTGTCCATCATAAAAGTGCATCTGTCCATCATAAAAGTGCATCTCTCCATCATAAAAGTGCATCTGTCCATCATAAAAGTGCATCTGTCCATCATAAAAGTGCATCTGTCCATCATAAAAGTGCATCTGTCCATCATAAAAGTGCATCTGTCCATCATAAAAGTGCATCTGTCCATCATAAAAGTGCATCTATCCATGATAAAAGTGCATCTGTCCATCATAAAAGTGCATCTATCCATCATAAAAGTGCATCTGTCCATCATAAAAGTGCATCTCTCCATCATAAAAGTGCATCTGTCCATCATAAAAGTGCATCATAAAAGTGCATCTCTCCATCATAAAAGTGCATCTGTCCATCATAAAAGTGCATCTGTCCATCATAAAAGTGCATCTGTCCAAAAGAAAGTGCCCTTTTGATGCACTTTTATGATGAATAGATGCACTTTTATGATGGATAGATGCACTTTTATGATGAATAGATGCACTATTATGATGGATAGATGCACTATTATGATGGATAGATGCACTTTTATGATGAATAGATGCACTTTTATGATGAATAGATGCACTATTATTATGGATAGATGCACTTTTATGATGGATAGATGCACTTTTATGATGGATAGATACACTTTTATGATGAGAGATGCACTTTTATGATGAATAGATGCACTATTATGATGGATAGATGCACTTTTATGATGAATAGATGCACTTTTATGATGAATAGATGCACTATTATGATGGATAGATGGATAGATGCACTTTTATGATGGATAGATGCACTTTTATGATGAATAGATGCACTTTTATGATGGATAGATGCACTTTTATGATGGATAGATGCACTATTATGATGGATAGATGCACTTTTATGATGGATAGATGCACTTTTATGATGGAAGGATACACTTTTATGATGGAGAGATGCACTTTTATGATGAATATATGCACTATTATGATGGATAGATGCACTTTTATGATGAATAGATGCACTTTTATGATGAATAGATGCACTATTATGATGGATAGATGGATAGATGCACTTTCATGATGAATAGATGCACTTTTATGATGAATAGATGCACTATTATGATGGATAGATGCACTTTTATGATGAATAGATGCACTTTTATGATGAATAGATGCACTATTATGATGGATAGATGGATAGATGCACTTTTATGATGGATAGATGCACTTTTATGATGGATAGATACACTTTTATGATGAGAGATGCACTTTTATGATGAATAGATGCACTATTATGATGATAGATGCACTTTTATGATGAATAGATGCACTTTTATGATGAATAGATGCACTATTATGATGGATAGATGCACTTTTATGATGATAGATGCACTTTTATGATGGATAGATGCACTTTTATGATGAATAGATGCACTTTTATGATGGATAGATGCACTTTTATGATGGATAGATGCACTATTATGATGGATAGATGCACTTTTATGATGGATAGATGCACTTTTATGATGGAAGGATACACTTTTATGATGGAGAGATGCACTTTTATGATGAATATATGCACTTTTATGATGGATAGATGCACTTTTATGATGAATAGATGCACTTTTATGATGAATAGATGCACTATTATGATGGATAGATGGATAGATGCACTTTTATGATGGATAGATGCACTTTTATGATGAATAGATGCACTTTTATGATGGATAGATGCACTTTTATGATGGATAGATGCACTATTATGATGGATAGATGCACTTTTATGATGGAGAGATGCACTTTTATGATGGAGAGATGCACTTTTATGATGAATATATGCACTATTATGATGGATAGATGCACTTTTATGATGAATAGATGCACTTTTATGATGAATAGATGCACTATTATGATGGATAGATGGATAGATGCACTTTTATGATGAATAGATGCACTTTTATGATGGAGAGATGCACTTTTATGATGAATAGATGCACTATTATGATGGATAGATGGATAGATGCACTTTTATCATGGATAGATGCACTTTTATGATGGAGAGATGCACTTTTTATGATGTATAGATGCACTATTATGATGGATAGATGATGGATAGATGCACTATTATGATGGATAGATGATGGATAGATGCACTTTTATGATGGACAGATGCACTTTTATGATGGATAGATGCACTTTTATGATGGACAGATGCACTTTTATGATGGACAGATGCACTTTTATGATGGATAGATGCACTATTATGATGGACAGATGCACTTTTATGATGGATAGATGCACTTTTATGATGGACAGATGCACTTTTATGATGGACAGATGCACTTTTATGATGGACAGATGCACTTTTATGATGGATAGATGCACTTTTATGATGGATAGATGCACTTTTATGATGGACAGATGCACTTTTATCATGGACAGATGCACTTTTATGATGGACAGATGCACTTTTATGATGGAGAGATGCACTTTTATGATGGAGAGATGCACTTTTATCATGGATAGATGCACTTTTATGATGGAGAGATGCACTTTTATGATGAATAGATGCACTTTTATGATGGATAGATGCACTTTTATGATGGATAGATGCACTTTTATGATGAATAGATGCACTTTTATGATGGATAGATGCACTTTTATGATGGATAGATGCACTTTTATGATGGAGAGATGCACTTTTATGATGAGAGATGCACTTTTATGATGAATAGATGCACTTTTATGATGGATAGATGCACTTTTATGATGGATAGATGCACTTTTATGATGGAGAGATGCACTTTTATGATGGATAGATGCACTTTTATGATGGAGAGATGCACTTTTATGATGAATAGATGCACTGTTATGATGGATAGATGCACTTTTATGATGGAGAGATGCACTTTTATGATGAATAGATGCACTTTTATGATGGATAGATGCACTATTATGATGGATAGATGCACTTTTATGGACTTCAAAACAGAAACAGCCATTCACTGCCATTATAAAGCTTAGAAGAGCCAGGACATTTTTTAATATAACTCTCTGATTGTATTCGTCTGAAAGAAGAATGTCATACACACCTAGGATGAGTAAATCATGGGCTAATTTTATAGTTTGGCTGAACTATCCCTTTAAGTTCTGCTAAAGTGCTGCAATTCTGAATGACAGATCTTTCCCTTTGAAACATTTGGCGTACAAAAAAACTCGTTTGATATTTTTCTGTTCTGCCACTCCCTGGCTTTAAGGTCACGGGTTTGCTTTCCACCGCCTGCGTCTTTTGAAGCCCACCCTTGAAAAACTATAAGGAAACCATCTGTCAGGACATTAGAGGAAGTCCCAAATGGTCAAAGCTCAAATGCAAACAGTTCTTGATCTTATATCTCAGCATGGCCCTGCGTCTGAGTCTGCAGGAATGAGCCGAGGGGCCCCGTCTGTGCTGGAGTGTGCATGTGTGTGTGTGTGTGTGTGTGTGTGTGTGTGTGTGTGTGTGTGTGTGTGTGTGTGTGAGAGCTGGAGTCAAACATCCACAACTTCATCAGAAAGACTCAAACGCTCAGGCTTCACTGAGGACAAAGTTATGGGTTATTAATTTCGCCCAACATAAAACCATTATGATGGAACGTACAGTCAAACCAAAGTTTATTCAGACACCTTCAACATTTCTCACATTATCACAGTTTATTCGCTATAGTTTAGAAAATGGTAATAAAATATGAGCAGAACTCAGTTGATATTTGACTGGTTTTGTCCGTCCTTCTGTTAGACTGTCTCACACATGAATTATGTTGAATATCTGTCAGCTGTTAAATTTAACTACACAATTAGATAATACCAGTTTAGCTCAACCAATCACCAAGCAATGCTTCATTGTGTTCAGTCTGTGTGTAAAAAGAGCATTAGCAATTAAAGAAAACACACTTCAGCAAGACTCCTCACTCACAGAAATGAACTATAGTGATCACACTAGTGAAAAACATCAAAAATCGTATCTGGTGTCTGAATAATTTTTGGTCTGACTGTATATAATTAGTAGTTTAAATCAGGTATGAGGATGATCTCAAATAGTTAGTTTTTTTGCAATCGCTATAGGACCCATTTCACTTTTACAAAATTTCACTAAACTAAACTGTGGATCATATGCCATTGCTTTGGCACAAAATGCATTCGATCTTTAAAATTACATTAATTCCTTTCTCAAACACCAAACATTACACGTTTACATATACTCTTTTCAAAACTGTTAAACTTGCATTCAAATCCTAACAAAATACAAAACTGAATGAGACAACTTGCTATATTTCTATAGCAATGTCATATTGAAATATATGTAAGCTTGTTTCCGTCACTGAATAAAACATTTTAAAAGATAATGGCGACTTTTTGTCTCACAATTGCGAGTTTATATCTCACAATTCTGACTTTAACTCGCAATTGCCAGTTTATATCTCACAATTCTGACTTTATAACTCGCAATAGAGATAAAATTGACTATGCGCTGTATTCTGCTGTCAGGCCAGTAGGTGGCGACGTCACTTTGTAAAGAAACACTACGACCATGTCGACTGAACACGTAACACGCATGTGCATGATATCACCGTTTTCAAAAACGTGCACATTGAAACTCATTTTCAAAAGTTTATGAAAATGTAATGTCATGTAAATGAACAGCAAAAATGCATAAATTTCTTTAAGTTTTTAGTAGAAAAAGGTGTTGAGTAAAAGGCCCCTTAGTCTTTAAATTTATCTCCATTTATACAAAAATAGCACAACTTTTGGGCTATTTACACGACATATTTTTAAGTAAAAACTGAAAACCTTTTATGCATTTTGGCCATTCATTTACACGACAACGGCAGTTTGGGGCCTGAAAACGCAAACTTTTGCGCAAAAAGTGCACGTTTTTGAAAACGATCCCGTTATCGTCTCCTGGTAAACGACAAAAACCTGAATTTGTGAAAACGATGACGTCATGCACATGCGTGTTATGTGTTCAGTCTATATGTTGTATGTCTTTACAAAGTGACATCGCCACCTACTGGCCTGGCAGCAGAATAAAGCGATTAGGCCATATCATTTTCATGGATCCATGTGAACAACATCGTTTAGACAACGTTGTTATCTGTAGCTATGTGAAAAATGCAAATGAATAATTTTTCCATTTTTATTACATCGTTGTCGTGTAAACGTAGCCTTAGGAATAATTGTGTAAAATTCTAAACATAAGAGTGCCATTCTTGTTTTGTTAAGAAATTTTACAAAAGAAAACACTATAATGGTGCCTGTTGTTGTTAAGTGTTTTTTTAAGTCTTTGTGTTATGAGTGACAAAAGAGTTATAGTCGGTTTATAGCCTAGTCGATCAAACCCCTGCTTTTAACCCCGGCAAAAGGAGTGTTTCACTCAGTAGGGTTAGCAGCGCTTTTACCCGGGGTTAAGAAACTGTTAGCATTGTGGTGTCAAACTTGTTCAGTGTGAAACGATTCGGTGTTCGAATGTTATGCTAGTAACTGAAAACCAATCGCGTGCCTCATATTCACGTATTTTGGACTGTAAACGAAACACCGCGCGTTGAATAGGCTAATAACAGTCGTTTCAGCGTTTGAGGGGAAAAAAATGTCTAATTTAGACACATTGTCTCAATTGGAGTGAAGAAGAGCCCGTTTCATTCTTACCTTTATAGTCTGAAATGTCCATTCAGTAGCCTATAAACTTGATTGTAGTCAGGTAAAATGTAATGAGAATGCGCAGCGCTAGATCCTTCACATAAACAGTGCAGCGTTCGTCCAATCAGTGACCCTAACACCGCAAATATGCAAATGAGAACGTTAAACCAGGGTTTAGGAAAGTACAGTGAGAAACGTCAGCATGAAAACCCAGGACTAGTTACAGTATTCATTTGGCATAATTTCCCGAACCATTTATTTAGTTCTCAAAACAAAGACACATTTCACCTGTTTTTTCCACTTTTCTTAAAGGGATAGTACACTCAAAACAGAACATTCTGTCATAATTTACTGACCTTCAAGTTGTTCCAAACCTGTATGAATTTCTTTCTTCTGCAGACACAAAAGAAGATATTTTGAAGAATGTTGGTAACCAAACAGTTGACTTCCCATGCCCCCCCCCCCCAACTGTCTTTATTTATGTCATCTGAGGTCAAAGTTTGATTCTGACAAAAGATCATGTGTTTTTGACTAAAATGTTAGATTTTGATGTGACAGTTTGAGGTTTAAGTTGGTGTGTAGTTTTGAGATTGTGCAGTTGTAAGAAAACTATGAATTGTTTCATGTATTGTGTATAAATAAACCAGGATTCTGTTTACCTGGGGTTTAGAATGACCCAGGAATAGTATTAACTAGTTCAAGTCAAGTGTGAAACGCCTTAAAGCTCTCACTGCAGTTTATATTACAGGACACACTTATTCTCAAATTGATCCCTTTAGTAGATGGTAATATGTAGGTTTCAGGCTAAATCTAATTGTTTTGATAGTATTTCATTTTTTAGATCTGGAAAATATTTCAGTATGATTTAACAGTTTTTAAAAAGAGTATGTAAACATGTTAATTGGCCTGTAGATTCATAGAGTTTTAGTGCCGTTTGTGTCTGAGTGAGAAAAGACTTCATGCAATCTGAAAGATGTCATCGTTGAGGGAATGTTGTGTTAAAGCAATGGAAAATAATCCACAGTTCAGCCCACATGACCTAAGTATTGAAAAATAATAGTAATAATAAAAATTCCTCCCAAAACATTCGTTTGCATAATTGGTGTTGTGCGCTTGGAAAAGTAGAAGAAATAGACATAGAGGTTCAAAGGTTTATTCCACGATGCAAATCAGTATAGACACTGAACTATGAAGATAATAAAAAGACAATTGTAGAAATACGTAAGTGCTTGTAAGAAATTTCAGTCAGCTTTTTGGTTTATCACACTGATGGTTCATCAGTAATCGAAGAGAATTCAAAATAAATAGCTTAAAATTAAATGCAGTCCGTGCTAAATCATATACACAGTTCTTTACACAAAGATGGATTATTTCTCCTACTGAAATCGATCTTATTTTCAATATTATAGTACAACTTATCTAAGTGCATTAAGCAAATCTAATCAGTACAACAGGAACAACAACAACAAATCTTCCGCCATAAAAGTTCAACCAAACAGACAGGAAAAAGTTAATTTATTCAAACCATCAAAACAAAAAAAAAGTTCCAAAAAATGCATTAATTTCCAGCACTTAATGACTTTATAAGGCAGCTCCGTTAGAAGTCACTGGGACTTTTCTGTGGCCCTCAGATGTGTTTGATTAATGCATCTTATGTCCACAAATGTTCTTTTACTTTAACTGTAAGGGCAACTCTTGTAAAAAACCTTCCAAGTTGATGTGAGCATTTCTATTCAAGCTGTAGAAACTAGGGGTGTAACAATATGTCGTGTCACAATATATATCGCAATACAAAAATGCAACAATATGTATCGTGGATAGTTCAACCAAAATAAAAATTACTTAAGTTTTCAGAGTTTTAGTGTCAGTACTACATTAAACTACTACATATAATGTTGAATATAATGTATAATAATGCAATGGGGGAATATTTGTGGGTCCTGATAATGCCAAATGTTACCAATAAAAAGTGTCCTACATTATTTTAAATATATCTAGTCAGTGACAGAGATCAAGCATATTCATGTGAAATAATTCTGTAATTTCAGCTTCAGAATCATGAATATATTGTTATTCTGGTGTCTCTATTGTCCTGTGCTTTGGGTTTCAGCACTAAGTCCAAAACCTATTCATTTACACACACAATGTAATACCAAATTGGCATTTTAATCAACAGTAAAAAAAATTGTTAACCTTTTATCATTTGTCTTGGAGTATCGCGATAATATGGTATCGTGAGTTCAGTATCGTGATATATATCGGATCGTGACACGAGGGTCTCGTTACACCCCTAGTGGACATATATCTAACCTTGTCAGAACTAAGACTAACATCAGAACAGTTTAATCGTTCGTGAACATGATGTCTGGGAAAAGTCCTACTGGATGAACTCTTTCAAAATGTCGCAGGTGTTTTTATTGATGACCTCGCGTAGCTTTCGAACGCGCCGGACGCTGGAGAGCACGATGAAGCTGTCGGGTTGCAGGACAGCCATGCCGTTATGAACGTCTCCCATGATGATGATCTGGCCGTCTGCGGTGGTCACGTTCGGACACGGACAGGCCCAGTCCATATTCTGCAGGGTCACCTCAAGCGGATCCTTCCCGAAGAACTTCAAGCCCATTTTCTCATCCTTCAGGATCTCCTCCACCGTGACCAAAGCGTGACCAGAATCCTGATCCTCGGTGAGCTCCGTCACACGGCCTAAAATCACGAAATCACTCCTACAGAAGCTGGTCACCATCTTGTGCTTTGGCTTGCACGGTTTGCATCGCTGGATCCTCAGGAACGGGCATGTGTCTTCGCACGCGTCTTTGGTTTTGAAGTTGTTCTCGTTGCCTTTGCATCCGCCGTATACGAACGGCTGGCAGCGGCGCTGGGATCCGCTATACGCCCACCGAGGCTCGTACGCCTTGCAAGGTCCCTGGTAAATCGGGAGGTTACAAGGCGCGGAAAGCTCGTCCCGACACGACGACATGCATGTGTCGTAAGCGTCGAAGTGATTGCGGTTTTTGCTGCAGTTGCCGTACGTAAAAGTATAGCAGTTGTTCCTCTGTGGGTCGTAAAACCAGCTCAGCTTTTCCTCTCCACAGTTATCACTATCCGGCACTTTAAAACACTCCTCGGCTGGGAAACCTGTGGAGTTTAGCTTTACGACCGGCTCTTGCTGGATTACGGACAGCGGGAAATGCGCGAGTACCGAGCCGCCGGGATTGGTGGCCGTGCACGTGTAAACACCGGCATCTTGCAGTTGTGCGTTGTAGATAACCAACTGCCCGATGTTAGTGACCACTACGTTCCCATGCACGTGATTGGGTTTCATAACCACGTTTCCGTGCTGTTTCTCCCAGGTGATCTCAGGCTTCGGTCGACCTGCGACTTCACAGAGAAAGCTAGCCGTGTCTCCGACGAACACGGATTGCTGAGACGGGATGCCGAGCATTATAGGAGTGTGTATGTGTGCCGGAGTCGTGCGCTGGATTGTAGTGGTGGGTAATGCAGTGGTGCCGGTCGGGATGGGACTGGTGTTGGGCCACGTGAGATGAAAACGACACGTTACGACCGATAAGGAGATTCCCTTCGAACACGCTTCGGCATCCATGTAGCACTTGTTGTAGTAGGTCATGCCGTCCGAGGCGCAGGTGAAGAGCGGGTCTCTCTCGCACCGGTCCCGGCACTTACACACCGGCTGGCCGTCCCAGATGTCGCACTGGGAGCCCTGCTGGGAACACTGGAACGTGTCGCAGGACGCCTCCGTTGGCAAACCCATCGGCCCTTTCTTGCCTGTAGTGTCGATGAAGCGCGCCGCCACACAGCTGCGGTTACCACACACATTGGCACAGCACTTCTCAAATGTTTCACATTCCTGGACAAATGTAAACAAAGAGTGAATAATCCTGATATGTACAAAAAATGTGTGTGTGTGTGTGTGTATGTATGTATATACTGCATGCATGCCCATTTTAGACATACTGTAAGTTGCAGAATATTGTTGTTGTATTCATTTGATAATCTTGATTACATGAATGAAGGGAAATTTACATAATATTGCAATGCAATATCAATTATTATATAAAAATTTGTATTTTATATACATTAAATTGAACATGCATGCAATTTATAGAGTATATACGGTATATATGTATATATATAGCCTATATATACATACATATATAAACTCAAATATAATATACTCATAAAATGTGTATATTATAAACATGAAATCAAAATGCATGCAATTTATATAGAGTATGTATGTGTATTAATTTCATATATATATATATATATATATATACAAACACACATATATTGCAGAATATTGTTGTTGCATTCACTTCATAATCCTGATTACATTAATCAAAAGAATTATATATATTGCAGTGTTATAATATATATATAAATTACTATATAAAACGTGCATATTCATAAATATGAAATTAACATGCATATATATATATATATATATATATATATATATATCTGCTATCATATTTCTATTCTATATATTCATATATGTAGAATATATATGAAATGAACAAACATGCAAATAATATATAAATAATACTAGCATGTTTGTTCATTTCACATATATATATTCTATATATAACTGTGAATATAGTTATATATCATATATGAATGAAATGGACATGCATGCAAGCATATATTACAGTCAAAATGACAACTAATTTCAACTAATTTCAATGGAATGAAAAGGCAAACCTGGTCAGATTCACACTCTCGCGTGCAGGTGCTCATTGCATCAACCCACAGGTTCGGGTTCATGTCGTTTGGACAGATCCCCGCGTGGGAATTCGCCACTCTCTGCAAACTCATGCCTTTCACGCACTGCCTGTCCACAAACAGCAGCAGAACCTGTCCCGAGACGAACCAGATCCAGCGAGGAAACAGCATCCACCACATGTCGGAGGGCACAAATGAGGAATTATTTCGAGGAGTTTACTAACCTAATTTTATTGGAACAGCTGAGCCAGAACTGTGCGCCTCGAGCTTCCAAGCAGCAGGAGGGGGGAAATCTCCCAGAGATTCAGAAAACTGTGAGTGGAAAATGAGTTTAGATCTCTGTATTTATACTCTCTAATAGTTTTCACTTCTTGAGCAACAAAGGCTCGCCTGACCACAAATCTCGCCCTCACGCGCAAATGACTGACATGAATTACTCTGCGGTTCTAGAGAGAGGATTAGAAACATCTGGTCCAGAGTTGGGTTGGTACTGGGACACCTGCCTCTCTGTGAAAGAGCTGAAGACTGAAGTGCTGTTTTAACCCTTTATCTGCGCGCGCTCGAGAAGTGTGCGCGCGCGCGATGCCTTCAGTGATGCGCTTTAAAGAGAAAAGATCCCACACAAAAATACTAAAAGGTACAACTGGACAGTTTCAAACGTCAGCGTCTAAATAACCGTCCCCACTTGTTTTTAGCCAATTACTGAAATCGGCATCATACTACATGAAGTAGAAGCTCTCGTAAAGAAATATACAGGACAAAAAAAAGTGAGATAAGAAAGTAAAACGTCGGTTTTAGTACTGATTTGTGATCATGTTGGCAGATAATTTAGCCTATATGACAGAATCAGAAGGTTGTCATTTAATTATATGAAACATCCATGCAACTTCTCATCTGCATGTTAAATACAAATATCAATTTTACATCAAAGTTTGAGACAATAACTCAGTTTAAACCAAATGTGTTTTAACACTCCAAGGTTTCTCCTTTGACATACATGTGTAAAATATTATTATTATTACATTATTATTAAATTATCCATCCATCCTTTGTCACTCTCGGGCGGAGAAACACCCTGAACGAAACTAAATTATTATTATTAATAAAATATAACTTCTTTAAGCATTAGCTGCTTAGGTAGCCTACACTTGTTCTGTCTATGGCATAAACAGTCACACAGTAAAACTCAAAATCTTTAATTTTAAACGCCGCAACACTTTCGGAAACATCGCACGTGGAAATTTGGCGGATCATCGACGAAATTGATTGTTGATTCTAAGCTATAAGTTTATCTAATATTTTTTTTTTTTAGTGTTATAGATTTATGTTGCAAGTGAGATTCAATACAATTACCAAATATATTTTGAGACAAAGGTATTGTTAATGATTTGTTTAAGGTAGGCCTAAACAAATTTCACTGAAGAATGGTATTAGGGTTAAGAAGACAAGGTTGCCGAGACTCAGGCAGTGGAATGGGGGAAAACGCAAAGTCTTGAGACGTTTTTTTTTTTTTTTTACGTTGAATTTAAGTTAGAGCGCGAGACACTGCAAAAGATGTGAGACGTGAGCGGCTAAAGATGTCCGTTTAGCGTGTTTACATTGAAAATCAATAGAAAAGTAGCGCAGTGGAATGTTCTGTGTGTCCTACTATAGAAAGCTTGTTTCCACCACAGAATAAAAAATAAAAAAGGTAGCCTAATTGCACTTTTTATCTCGTAATTCTGACTTTATAACATGCAGCGCTTCTGGGTTGTAGGGGAGACCGGGGATGGTTGTAACCGTTTTGACCTTTCTGTCTATATCTTGTAGTACTTTGAAGTCAGTGTGTTCAAAATGTGATCCAAACTAGTTACAAGTGTCTGCTATTAAATGACATAGCTATTATCTTTGCAACACAAACAGAAAATGCATGGTTTAGTTTCAAACACGAGGAGTGAAATGTTACAATTCACCCCATAGTCTGGGTTAGTTGTAACATACCCTGGGGTGAGATGTAACATTATGATATCCACCGGGGTGATATATAACATAATGAAATAAGGATTTTGACAAAAAAATTATTTTGAAAGGTTTTTATTCAACACTGACTTTTCAATATAACTGATGTGTGTGTGTCACTCTTCGATATAACTGATGTGTGTGTGTCACTCTTAGTCTCAGTGTGTTTGTCACTCTCAGTCATAGTAATTGACCATTATAAATTGATAAAATTATAATAAATAATAAATAAAATAATAATAATAAATTGAATAATAAAATTGAAAATTTTAAATAATAATAATTAATAAAATTGAACACTTGAACAGTGTGTGTGTGTGTGTGTGTGCGCATGTGTGTGTGTGACTCTGTTGTTACTCTGTCATAGTAATTGACCATAATAAATTGAACTTGAACACTTGAACATTCTATTTGTGTAAGCATAGTTGTTACTGTCAGTCTATAGTATTGGCCATGATAAAATTTAATGTTTCATTGTTGTTACAACTAACCCAGAGTCTTGTTGTTACAACTAACCCAGAGTCATGTAGCCATGAACTAGCTCAACTTACAGCTAACAGGCAAAACATTAGCACTAACAACTTGCATGGAAAATATCTACACAGACACACAATAAACATAATAAAAGTTTGATGAGTTTAACTACAAAGCAAAAATTCCCATAACAAAAACAAAAAAAGTAAAAAAAGTAACTTTCTTATCTCAAAATTGTTTTTTCCACTCTAACATGTGCTGTGTCTGCCACAGGGCTCTACTTTATCACATGTGGAATAAGAACTAAACTGAGCGTGTGCGAAGTGAATCAGGTGATTTGTAACTAGTTCCTGATTGGACAGATTGGAATTGTTACAACTGACCCGTGTTACAACCATCCCCGGTCTCCCCTATGTCAGAACGTAGGCTCACTATTGGCCAGCATCACACACATGACCAGCGTCGGCCAATAGCGAGCCTCCGTTCTGATGTACAACACAGAAGCGCTGCGCTGTTACACTACGTGAACTCACTCAGAGAAACACAGAAGAACATGAAGAGTTGAATAAAGTCATTATTTTTTATTTTATTTTTTGTACACAAAAAGTATTCTCGTCGCTTGATAAACTTAAAGGGTTAGTTCACCCAAAATTGAAAACTCTGTCAGTAATTACTAACCCTCATGTTGTTCCAACCCCGTAAGACCTTCGTTCATCTTCGGAACACAAATTAAGATATTTTTGATGAAATCTGAGAGCTGGATCACTCCTCCATAGGCTTATGGACACTATAACTTGCTGGCCCAGAAAATGTATTAAAGACATTGTTAATATAGTCCAAGTGACTACAGTGGCTCAATCTTAAGTTTATCAAGCGACGAGAATACTTTTTGTGTGCAAAAACAAACAAAAATAACGACTTTTCATTTCCTTCTCTTTGTGCCTCGAGTCTTTTCACGTAGTGTAATAGCGTAGCGCGTCTGTGTTGCACGTCACCACGTAGGCTCACTATTGGCCGACGCTGGTCATGTGTGATACGTGGTGACGTGCAACACAGACGCGCTACGCTTAAACACTACATGAAAAGACTCGAGGCACAAAGAGAAGGAAATGAAAAGTGGAATAAAGTTGTTATTTTTGTTTGTTTTTGCACACAAAAAGTATTCTCGTCGCTTGATAAACTTAAGATTGAGCCACTGGAGTCACTTGGACTATATTAACGATCTCTTTAATAACTTTTCTGGGCCAGCAAGTTTCGGTCCCTTAGAAGCCTATGGAGGCGTGAGATAGCACTCAGATTTAATCAAAAATATCTTAATTTGTGTTCCGAAGATGAACGAAAGTCTTACGGGATTGGAACAACATGAGGGAGAGTAATTACTGACAGAGTTTTTGGGTGAACTAACCCTTTAAGTAGAACATGGTGTACGTGAAGCTTTCAGCCTGTGAGTAAAACACAAAATCTGTTTATGCACTGATGCTGATTAAAGTATATTAGCTCTCATTAGCTCTGCCAAAGAATGTGTACAGGACAAAAGACACGCTTCATTCACTCCTGCTTTTGACTGAATAATGCTCAGACTGAATATAAACAACACGTAAGAAATATATAAAAAAAAAAAAAAAAAAAAAATATATATATATATATATATATATATATATAATTGATAAGCTATGCCAGAAGTGCTTCCAGAAAGTTAGTTTACTAACCACTTTTATTCTAAAATATTGTTAACATAACCTGACCTGAATATCTTCCAGCCGGTTTTAACGCTGGGCTGTTCACGAGAAGCTTCACCTTATTTTACCCCAGTGAACACAGATTAACTCTAACAGTGCCTTGTTGTTAACTTTAACTGTTCGACAGTTATAGGAAATTCCTCGTCCTCACATAAAACCCATTCAGACTCACAAGCGTGTCAAATGAGGACAAGCTCTTTATGAATTACACTTTTTTTTCTTTGTGCAATATAGTGTTCAAATAAAGCTGATGATTAGACACTTAGTTCTGGGAAAATGTCAGCATTTTATCTTAGCATCTCAGATGGTACACTATTAAAAATAAATAAAATAATTTAAATAAAGCTTCCAAAAGAGTTTTTTTTTTTCTGCAGTGATGCCATAGAAGAACCATTTTGGATTCCCAAAGGTCTTAAGAACCATTTTTTTTGTGTGCGAAGAACATTTAAAAAATCTTTGTGCAATGCAAAAGTTCTATGTATGTTAAAGGTTCTTCATGGAATCTTAGATAAATCATCTTCATTTTTTAAGAGTGATCCACTTCAATCTGGCCATCAGCAGTTTCCCGCATGACACACGCCTCAGGAGTTTGGATCCAAATATATCATTAACCGAACGTCGAACAACACGTTATTTCTTCCTCCAACGTTTCAGAGGAAGCGTGTTTCAGTGAAGGATCCAGGTTGAGGAGAGGATCTGGCCTCCAGCAGGAATTAAGTCTTTCATGAAGCCGCTGGCACATTGATAACATACTGAAACAGCAACTGTTCTCCGTGTGTGATTGATTGCTGGAGGAGTAGCTAAAACACACCGCATTCTTTCAGCTCCCCTACTTTACCTTACCTGCCCTCCACGGAGGCAACAAGTCATGTATTTGTTTGAGGAAATGGTGTAATAGGAACAAAAAATTAATAAACTCCTGTCAATCTAAACACAGTGAGTGAGGACTGAAACAACCTCAGGGTGTGCTATTAAAATAATAGGCTATTTAGTTGTGAAAGGCATGAAAAACTCTGGGATGTAATAAAGCATACTAATTATTAAAGTACAGTCAATATCACCTTTAGACAGTTTAAACTGATAGCAGACAAATTCATTTTTTGTTGTATATGGTATTCATATTATTAGTGGTATTCATATTATAACTGTATATTTGATTGAAAATTAGAATGCCCTTGAACCCTTCACTACATTTGAAAGATTTATATAGCTTGATCATTTCAATGAATGTGCCAATAATTTCTGTCACTGTCTGATCGTTCCCTGTCCCCTATATAGTGAACTGTCTAATCGTTCCCCATCCCCTATATAGAGTACTGTCTGATTGTTCCCTATCCCCTATATAGTGCACTGTCTGATTGTTCCCTATCGTTCCCTATCCCCTTTATATTGCATTGTCTGATCGTTCCCTATCCCCTATATAGTGAACTGTCTGATTGTTCCCTATCCCCTAGTGAACTGTCTGATTGTTCCCTATCCCCTATATAGTGCACTGCCTGATTGTTCCCTATCGTTCCCTATCCCCTTTATAGTCCATTGTCTGATCGTTCCCTATCCCCTATATAGTGCACTGTCTGATTGTTCCCTATCCCCTATTTAGTGAACTGTCTGATTGTTCCCTATCCCCTATATAGTGCACTGTCTGATTGTTCCCTATCGTTCCCTTTCCCCCTATATAGTGAACTGTCTGATTGTTCCCTGTCCCCTATATAGTGTACTGTCTGATCGTTCCCTATCCCCTATATAGTGCACTGTCTGATTGTTCCCTATCGTTCCCTATCCCCTATATAGTGCACTGTCTGATTGTTCCCTATCATTCCCTATCCCCTATATAGTGAACTGTCTGATTGTACCCTATCCCCTATATAGTGCACTGTCTGATTGTTCCCTATCGTTCCCTATCCCCTATATAGTGCACTGTCTGATTGTTCCCTATCGTTCCCTATCCCCTATATAGTGAACTGTCTGATTGTACCCTATCCCCTATATAGCGAACTGTCTGATTGTTCCCTATCGTTTCCTATCCCCTATATAGTGCACTGTCTGATTGTTCCCTGTCCCCTATATAGTGCACTGTCTGATTGTTCCCTATCGTTTCCTATCCCCTATATAGTGCACTGTCTGATTTTTCCCTGTCCCCTATATACTGTACTGTATGATCGTTCCCTGTCCCTTATATAGTGTACTATCTGATCGTTCCCTGACCCCTATATAGTGTACTGTCTGATTGTTCCCTGTCCCTTATATAGTGAACTGTTTGATTGTCAGGGTTTCTGCAGGGTTTGGTCAGTCAAATTTAAGACTTTTTAAGACCTTTTTATGACCATTATGATTGAAATTTATGACCTACACGAATTACGGAAAATTCATTAAAATTCCTTTCAAAAGTTTTTTTTTATTTTTTTATTGACTTTCATTGAAAGTAACAAGATGTATTATTTAAATGCCTAAAGACAGCTCCAACGCCTTCTTGCAGTGTGCAATATGCTTGATACTGATTATTTGCAACGGGCTTGAGCCAACTAAACACACCATCTTTGAGCCATGGCTCGTTAAATGTAGGCCTACACTTTCCCATTGTGATAGACCAGGAGATTTCAGTTAGGGCTGGGCAATATGTCCAAAAACAATTATCACGATAATTGTTTTATATTAGTCAATATCGATAATTATCACGATAAATGTCAAATCTTTATTTCTTTCAAGTTTAAAGGCAGACTGTTGCTTCTAAGTGAAAGTTGTAGAAACCAGAGCGTTAATTGTGGTTTTAAACTAACTTTACTCTTTATTGTCAGAAAATATAATGACAAACACTTGCTAAAACAGGTGAACATTTCACAAATCTGAGGTAGGACATTCAAACATTTGTCCTTAACAAAATAAATATCTTTATTGGGAAAATAATTACTTAGTTTCTGCATGTGCTAATAGGGGTCAAGTCTTGAAACAGGTTTGTGTTGCCTAACTTTGATGGCACGCATCTTCAGGAAATGTATGAAAAACAGTAGCCTAAATACATTATTAAATACTGTAAATATTCCATTAGTCCATTATTCCATTAAAATTCAATATGTATATCCCACATGGTGCAGTTAATTTTACTAGGCTAACGTTACAGTATATCCATGATAAATGATGGGAGATTGTAGACGGAAAAGCCTTCTGACTGTATCGTTGTGCAGAGTTTCTCCTGTTGGTCAGCGCGGTTTCATCTGCCTTTAAACTGGTTTAAATCACTGAGACAGTGTGTTCTTCGCTGAATTCAAGCACTTCTCACTGGATCTTGTGACCGAGACCGATCAAAGTAAACGCATCAGTTCTATTGAGCTCGCGCTGCGCTGCCGTTTGGACTTGGAGCCGAGCGGGTAAATGGTCCGTGTGGCGCGCGGTTCAAATGAGCGTTCCGCTTTTGGCGCATTTAACCTGTGCATTTAACATTATGCCGCCAGCGCATTTTCAGGGGGAAAAGGCAATGGTAGAACCAACGAATGAACGAGCATATCAATTTATGACGTGGCTAAATTAAATTTATGACCTTGTATGGAAAATCCGGACGTTTTTATGACTTTTTATGGCCTAAAATTCTTATTATTAAATTTAAGACGTTTTATGACTTTTTATGACTCCGCGGAAACCCTGGATTGTTCCCTTTCCCCTATATAGTGCACTGTCTGATTGTTCCCTATCCCCTATATAGTGAACTGTCTGATTGTTCCCTATCCCCTATATAGTGCACTGTCTGATTGTTCCCTATCGTTCCCTATCCCCCTATATAGTGCACTGTCTGATTGTTCCCTATCCCCTATATAGTGAACTGTCTGATTGTTCCCTATCCCCTATATAGTGCACTGTCTGATTGTTCCCTATCGTTCCCTATCCCCCTATAATGGGAAACTGTCTGATTGTTCCCTGTCCCCTATATAGTATACTGTCTGATCGTTCCCTATCCCCTATATAGTGAACTGTTTGATTGTTCCCTATCCCCTATATAGTGCACTGTCTGATTGTTCCCTATTGTTCCCTATCCCCTATATAGTGAACTGTCTGATTGTTCCCTATCGTTTCCTATCCCCTATATAGTGAACTGTCTGATTGTTCCCTATCGTTTCCTATCCCCTATATAGTGCACTGTCTGATTTTTCCCTGTCCCCTATATAGTGTACTGTCTGATCTTTCCCTATCCCCTATATAGTGAACTGTTTGATTGTTCCCTATCCCCTATATAGTGCACTGTCTGATTGTTCCCTATCGTTCCCTATCCCCTATATATTGAACTGTCTGATTGTTCCCTATCCCCTATATAGTGAACTGTCTGATTGTTCCCTATCGTTTCCTATCCCCTATATAGTGTACTGTCTGATTGTTCCCTGTCCTCTATATAGTGCACTGTCTGATTGTTCCCTATCGTTTCCTATCCCCTATATAGTGCACTGTCTGATTGTTCCCTGTCCCCTATATAGTGCACTGTCTGATTGTTCCCTATCGTTCCCTATCCCCTATATAGTGAACTGTCTGATTGTTCCCTATCCCCTATATAGTGAACTGTCTGATTGTTCCCTATCGTTTCCTATCCCCTATATAGTGTACTGTCTGATTGTTCCCTATCCCCTATATAGTGAACTGTCTGATTGTTCCCTATCGTTTCCTATCCCCTATATAGTGCACTGTCTGATTGTTCCCTATCCCCTATATAGTGCACTGTCTGATTGTTCCCTATCCCCTATATAGTGAACTGTCTGATTGTTCCCTATCCCCTATATAGTGCACTGTCTGATCGTTCCCTATCGTTTCCTATCCCCTTTATAGTGTACTGTCTGATTGTTCCCTATCCCCTATATAGTGAACTGTCTGATTGTTCCCTATCGTTTCCTATCCCCTATATAATGAACTGTCTGATTGTTCCCTATCGTTTCCTATCCCCTATATAGTGCACTGTCTGATTGTTCCCTATCCCCTAAATAGTGAACTGTCTGATTGTTCCCTATCCCCTATATAGTGCACTGTCTGATCGTTCCCTATCGTTTCCTATCCCCTTTATAGTGTACTGTCTGATTGTTCCCTATCCCCTATATAGTGAACTGTCTGATTGTTCCCTATCGTTTCCTATCCCCTATATAGTGTACTGTCTGATTGTTCCCTATCCCCTATATAATGAACTGTCTGATTGTTCCCTATCGTTTCCTATCCCCTATATAATGAACTGTCTGATTGTTCCCTATCGTTTCCTATCCCCTATATAGTGTACTGTCTGATTGTTCCCTATCCCCTATATAGTGCACTGTCTGATTGTTCCCTATCCCCTATATAGTGTACAGTCTGATTGTTCCCTATCCCCTATATAGTGCACTGTCTGATTGTTCCCTATCCCCTATATAGTGTACAGTCTGATCGTTCCCTATCCCCTATATAGTACACTGTTTGATCATTCCCTATCCCCTATATAGTGCACTGTCTGATCGTGTCCTATCCCCTATATAGTGCACTGTCTGATCCCCTATGTACTGTTCACCATGTAGAACATAGTAAATGTGAGAACAAGTGACCGATTTCAGCCGCAGCTTCAGAATCTGTTTATAATGTAGGGGGCGGAGCTTCAGATTCTGGAGAGTATTTGATTGGACAGAAAATCTGATGACAAGCTAAAGTGCAGAGTGATGTCATCAAATTCATTGATCTATATTGGCGGAATAGAGTGTACATTTTGAATGCTTATATCTTCTAAATACGAATTTTGTCATTGTTTTGGAGCACACTAGCTTATAGATAACAGTAAGGCGAACACCAAATATATTAAACGCCAAAAAAATAAATACATTTGGATTTCATGGGGACTTTAAACTGCGTCTGACAGAAGAGTCAACAGCTTTCACACACGTCTTTCAAAATAAAAGTCTGGCATCAGAAAAACAGTGGTTTCTTTGGCTACTCATTTCTGGACCCACTCAAAAGGGTTTTGTGCCCCACTTTTGTGTTGCCGGTTGAGAAACACTGTATTACACACACACACACACACACACACACACACACTCCGCACGTCTTCAGATGCAGGAACACCGGCTGCACGTAACCTTGTTGTTTTCTGTATGAAAACATCATGTCATGCTCATATTCTCAGGGCCCAACCCTTACACGAGTCACGACTTTATTTCTTTATCACTTTATTTCCCAGAAAACAGTTTCCACGCCAGGAATGAGGAATCATTCCGACTCGACACAAACACAGAGGGCCGTAAACCTCAGACTTCTAAATTGGGAAATGCGCTGACAGTGTGAAGATAAATTAGCCTTCAAACACAAACCTGCGCTTTGTTTTAACACCGGAGATGAATCTTGCTTTGTCATCGGTCCATCGAAACATCATTCGCCCGCAGCATGAAGTGATCGGACAGGTAAAGAGGAAGAGCCAAACCCAAACCCTGAGGGAGCGAAACTCACGCTTCACAGCGAGTCCATCATCTGTCAGCAGACAGCACTCTTTACATGAAGAAACACCGCTGATCCCAATGAAGAGAACGGCTTTAAAGGGATAGTTCACCCACAAATCTAAATGAGCCCATATGACATTCTTCTTTCAGAATTCAGACTAATACGTTTTGAAGCCAATATAGTGCATCTGTCCATCATAAAAGTGCATCTGTCCATCATAAAAGTGCATCTATTCGTCATAAAAGTCCATCTGTCCGTCATAAAAGTGCATCTGTCCATCATAAAAGTCCATCTATCCATCATAAAAGTGCATCTGTCCATCATAAAAGTGCATCTGTCCATCATAAAAGTCCATCTATCCGTCATAAAAGTGCATCTGTCCATCATAAAAGTGCATCTATCCATGATAAAAGTGCATCTATCCGTCATAAAAGTGCATCTATCCATCATAAAAGTCCATCTATCCATCATAAAAGTGCATCTATCCATCATAAAATTGCATCTGTCCGTCATAAAAGTGCATCTATCTGTCATAAAAGTGCATCTGTCCATCATGAAAGTGCATCTGTCCATCATAAAAGTGCATCTGTCCATCATAAAAGTCCATCTATCCGTCATAAAAGTGCATCTATCATCATAAAAGTGCATCTGTCCATCATAAAAGTCCATCTATCCGTCATAAAAGTGCATCTATCATCATAAAAGTGCATCTGTCCATCATAAAAGTGCATCTATCCATGATAAAAGTGCATCTATCCATGATAAAAGTGCATCTGTCCATCATAAAAGTGCATCTGTCCATCATAAAAGTGCATCTGTCCATCATAAAAGTGCATCTGTCCATCATAAAGTGCATCTGTCCATCATAAAGTGCATCTGTCCATCATAAAGTGCTCCACAGGCTCCGGGGTTAATACCAAGGGGGTAATGTTTCAGAAAAAACTGAAGCTTCCCCGGGCGCCGCCATTGATTAGCAGACCCCCACCTGCTGTTAGCATCCTATTGACTCCCATTCATTTTGGCGTCACTTTGACAGCGAATAACTTTACATCTGAGGCGTTTGAAGACTCCATTTGTCCATTATTTATTTCTAAAGAAACACAAAAATGTATAAAAGGCTCCATTACCTTGTATCTTACGTTATGGCCCCGTAGAAGCAGTTTTTGTAAAAATAGGCTAACGATTGCGTCATACCCACACAACTCTCTGTCGCACAGTAGAGAGATTACCGTATAGACGGGAGGAGAAGCTCGCGGGCGATCGGGGGGACGTGAAGGCAAAATGACAAAATAATTAATCAGAATACTTACTACTCCTACTCACACTCTCCGTCTCTGCAAGATTCGGAAGGGAATGATTCAGAATTCTCTCGGCACAGCTACTAGAAGACAGACGGGTTGCTCACGTCACATCTACGTCGTCAAGCTCAGTTTGAGTCTGCGCAGTCGCTCCGCCATCAGGAAGAAGTGCTTCGAATTGACTTCACTTTTCTCCGTTGAATCTAATGGGGTCGCTGTGTCCATTTCTTTTACTGTCTATGGTTAATAAAGGCCTTCTAAAGTGAAGCCATGCGTTTGTGTTAGAAAAATATCCATATTTAAAACTTTAAAATTGAACAAAAGTTATTTTCTTGGAGAGAAGGAGAGAGGAAAACTAAATTTCATATTACCAATGGTACACAGTAGGAAGAAAAGTTTTTGTGTTTCCATACAAGGGGTGAAACTGTGGAACAACTTAAATGAGAAGCTTAAGAAATGTCCAAATATAAAACAATTCAGGAAAAGATTTAAAGAAATGATTTTTGAACATTATAAAAATGAAGGAAAATGAGTTGGTTAAGCCAGAATGTCTGTTGCTAACATATTGTATAAATGTATGAAGATTTATGTGTTTGTGTTTTGTAAAAAAAAATGAATGTATTAAGAGTTTGAAAGAGGGGTGGGAATTAACAAGTGTTAAACTTCAGCCCACTCCTTTTCAAGCAGCGGTGAATTTTATTTGTTGGACCATCAGTGTTTTTTCGATTATTGTCTTATGTTGTACATACTGTACACTTTTTCATTGTATGCTTGAAAAAAATAAAAAAGAAAGAAAGAAAAGAAACATACGGATTCCACATAAGTGTAAAGCGTAACTTAAGCGAGTAATGCGACGCACTGCCATGACGCTCTACGATACTTCTGACGTCACAAGTTGCGTAAGTTGCGCTTTAGGCGTAAGTAGAGACTGCGTATGGCCGGAAGCTAGAATTTTACTTTATAACGTGTTAAATATGAATATTACATGGCTTGATTGAATTCTAATGTAGAATGCTGTGTGTTATTTCTTGATAACAGACCACTGCGAAGTATAACACACCGTTGCCATGAAAAACAGAGCGTTGCTATGGACGCGGAACGGACTATTTTCTTTAGCGGAAGCAATACAATCGTTTTTAAATCAATATTTTGTCAAATTATTGATTTATTTGGTAAGTAGCCATGTAATAAGCGGGATAATGTAGAGCGAGACGGTTGTTATAGCGAATACAACCCCTTCAGGATTCAAGCTCCGCTTTGCGTCGGGGTCCCGATCAGCCTGTTGGGGGTGTGTTCGCTATAACCACTGCCTCGCTCTACATTATCCCTTACTTATTTTTCTTACACAAATGCATGGCTTCACTTTAGAAGGCCTTTATTAACCCCCCGGAGCCTGTGGAGCACTTTATGATGGACAGATGCACTTTATGATGGACAGATGCACTTTTATGATGGACAGATGCACTTTATGATGGACAGATGCACTTTTATGATGGACAGATGCACTTTTATGATGGATATATGCACTTTTATGATGGGCAGATGCTCTCAGACGCCCTCCTGGGCTGTGCAGACATGCACGGGGACTGTCTCGGGGACGCCCTCCTTGGCTTGTGCAGACATGCACGGGGACTGACTCGGGGACGCCCTCCTGGGCTGTGCAGACATGCACGGGGACTGACTCGGGGACGCCCTCCTGGGCTGTGCAGACATGCACGGGGACTGACTCGGGGACGCCCTCCTGGGCTGTGCAGACATGCACGGGGACTGACTCGGGGACGCCCTCCTGGGCTGTGCAGACGTGCACGGGGACACCCTCCTGGGCTGTGCAGACGTGCACGGGGACGCCCTCCTGGGCTGTGCAGACTGGAGCAGAAGGCTTGGAAACAGTGCTTTCAGTTGCATCTGCGGGCTCTGGGACAGCGCTTTCAGTTGCATCTGCTGGCTCTGGGACAGCGCTTTCAGTTGCATCTGCGGGCTCTGGGACAGCGCTTTCAGTAGCATCTGCGGGCTCTGGGACAGCGCTTTCAGCTGCATCTGCGGGCTCTGGGACAGCGCTTTCAGTTGCATCTGCGGGCTCTGGGACAGCGCTTTCAGTTGCATCTGCGGGCTCTGGGACAGCGCTTTCAGTAGCATCTGCGGGTTCTGGGACAGCGCTTTCAGCTGCATCTGCGGGCTCTGGGACAGCGCTTTCAGTTGCATCTGCGGGCTCTGGGACAGCGCTTTCAGTTGCATCTGCGGGCTCTGGGACAGCGCTTTCAGTTGCATCTGCGGGCTCTGGGACAGCGCTTTCAGTTGCATCTGCGGGCTCTGGGACAGCGCTTTCAGTAGCATCAGCGGGCTCTGGGACAGCGCTTTCAGTAGCATCTGCGGGCTCTGGGACAGCGCTTTCAGTTGTATCAGCGGGCTCTGGGACAGCGCTTTCAGTAGCATCTGCGGGCTCTGGGACAGCGCTTTCAGTAGCATCAGCGGGCTCTGGGACAGCGCTTTCAGTTGCATCTGCGGGCTCTGGGACAGCGCTTTCAGTTGTATCAGCGGGCTCTGGGACAGCGCTTTCAGCTGCATCTGCGGGCTCTGGGACAGCGCTTTCAGTTGCATCTGCGGGCTCTGGGACAGCGCTTTCAGCTGCATCTGCGGGCTCTGGGACAGCGCTTTCAGTTGCATCTGCGGGCTCTGGGACAGCGCTTTCAGTAGCATCTGCGGGCTCTGGGACAGTGCTTTCAGTTGCATCTGCGGGCTCTGGGACAGCGCTTTCAGTAGCATCTGCGGGCTCTGGGACAGCGCTTTCAGCTGCATCTGCGGGCTCTGGGACAGCGCTTTCAGTTGCATCTGCCGGCCCTGGGACAGCGCTTTCAGCTGCATCTGCGGGCTCTGGGACAGCGCTTTCAGTAGCATCTGCGGGCTCTGGGACAGCGCTTTCAGTTGCATCAGCGGACTCTGGGACAGCGCTTTCAGTTGCATCAGCGGGCTCTGGGACAGCGCTTTCAGTAGCATCTGCGGGCTCTGGGACAGCGCTTTCAGTTGCATCAGCGGGCTCTGGGACAGCGCTTTCAGTAGCATCTGCGGGCTCTGGGACAGCGCTTTCAGTAGCATCTGCGGGCTCTGGGACAGCGCTTTCAGTAGCATCTGCGGGCTCTGGGATAGCGCTTTCAGTTGCATCAGCGGGCTCTGGGACAGCGCTTTCAGTAGCATCTGCGGGCTCTGGGATAGCGCTTTCAGATGCATCAGCGGGCTCAGGAAACGCCCTCTCTGTAGCGGCAGCGGGCTCGGGAAACGCCCTCTCTGTAGCGGCAGCGGGCACGGGAAACGCCCTCTCTGTAGCGGCAGCGGGCTCGGGAAACGCCCTCTCTGTAGCAACAGCGGGCTCGGGAAACGCCCTCTCTGTAGCGGCAGCGGGCACGGGAAACGCCCTCTCTGTAGCGGCAGCGGGCTCGGGAAACGCCCTCTCTGTAGCGGCAGCGGGCTCGGGAAACGCCCTCTCTGTAGCGGCAGCGGGCTCGGGAAACGCCCTCTCTGTAGCGGCAGCGGGCTCAGGAAACGCCCTCTCTGTAGCGGCAGCGGGCACGGGAAACGCCCTCTCTGTAGCGGCAGCGGGCTCGGGAAACGCCCTCTCTGTAGCAGCAGCGGGCACGGGAAACGCCCTCTCTGTAGCAGCAGCGGGCTCGGGAAACGCCCTCTCTGTAGCGGCAGCGGGCTCGGGAAACGCCCTCTCCGTAGCGGCAGCGGGCTCGGGAAACGCCCTCTCCGTAGCAGCAGCGGGCTCAGGAAACGCCCTCTCTGTAGCAGCAGCGGGCTCAGGAAACGCCCTTTCTGTAGCGGCAGCAGGCTCGGGAAACCCCTCTCTGTAGCAGCAGCGGGCACGGGAAACGCCCTCTCTGTAGCGGCAGCGGGCTCGGGAAACGCCCTCTCTGTAGCGGCAGCGGGCTCAGGAAACGCCCTCTTTGTAGCAGCAGCGGGCTCGGGAAACGCCCTCTCTGTAGCGGCAGCGGGCTCAGGAAACACCCTCTCTGTAGCAGCAGCAGGCTCGGGAAACACCCTCTCTGTAGCAGCAGCGGGCTCAGGAAACGCCCTCTTTGTAGCAGCAGCGGGCTCAGGCTCTGTTCAGCACGTACCCTTCTCTTCTTCCTCTTACGACGAGCTGATACTGCTTGCTGGGCTGTTTCTGTAGTATCTGTAGCCAACTCGGCCAACCCAGGCGGAGAAGCAGTAACCCTCGTAGAATCTGCACTGACTGAAACAGATTGAGCAGGCTCTGAAGAGACAGGATAGTTCTCGTTAGTAACAGGGAAAACAGAGGTTAAGTCGACAGACTCAGAGATGACTGGAACAGGCGTAATTGACTGAGGGAAGACATCGGTTGACTTGGCTGTGTCATGAAGAACAGATGGAGACTCAGATCTTGAAGTGACCGGGAGTGACATAATTCTCTGAGAGATGACTACGATGGATCTGACAGTGTCTTGAATAACAGACAGTGACTCCGATCTTGGCGTTATTGTCTGAGAGGTGACAGCAGTTAATTTGACTAAGTCTTGAATAACAGTTAGTGACTCAGATCTTGAATTGACTGGCGTTATTGTCTGAGAGGTGATAGCGGTAGATTTGACTGTGTCTTGAATAACAGATGGTACCTCAAATCTTGAAGTGACTGGAACTGGCATATCTGTCTGAGAGACGACAGCGGTTGATTTGGCTGTAGCTTGAATAACAGATAGTGAGTCAGATCTTGAAGTAATTGGCATAGTTGACTGAGAGATGACCGCAGTTGACTTAGAGGTGTCTTGAATAACAGATAGTAATTCAGATTTTGAAGTGATTGGGACTGACCTGGATGTCTGAGAAGTGGTGGGGTTGGTTTGACTGGCTCTGAGGTAGATGTGGTGGACTGGACTGCCCTATTCCGTCTGGATCTCAGTCTCCTCGTAGAAGCCAAAGGAGGATCATAAATGTGACGAGACAGGCGGGGAAAGTTGAAGGCAGATGCAGGTGGGCTTGGGGGCATTCCCCACTTACTGCAATTACTAAGGTAACTAGCGAAATCCCAGAAATCCAGAATATGGAGAGAATCCATCTCCCATGCAGGCAAGGGGTCATCCAGGCAGGAGTTAAAGATATGCTTGAGAGCAGCATCATTATAATCTAGCCCCCTAGACCAGGTCCAAAACTTCTGGGCAAAACCCCCAACTCCTAAGCCATCCTGGCGAAGAGCAGTGAGACTACGATGACGGGCCATTCTCTCTTGCATGTTGGCAGGTGGCAGAACCTTGATGCTCATCCTGCTGAGTCCTGTTCTGGCCAGTTTGTTCTGTTATGGATCTGTGAAGGAGGACTCAAATGCAGGATGACAATTAACAGCTTTATTGACAAATAGATGACACGACGGGGTGGGAGAAGGTAGCAATCCAAACAATAGGTAGAGATGAGACAATGACAACAGCAGAGCAGCAGATGTAATGAGGTGTCCGTAGGCTGGAGTGTTGATATGTTAGATCAGAGTGAGACCAGAGGTAACCAGCTAAAGCCAGACAGGAACTTCTTACAGCTTGGCGCTCAGGAATCTCAGGCTCAGAACAGGGCTGCTTGTTGGACAGGACTTGGACAGGACTGGAACAGGGAAACAAGACAGACAGAGCCAATGGCAGTAAACAGAGCACTAACAAACTTCTACAACAAAACACTAACGATTTAAGAGGAACGATACTGAGACATAGTAGTACACTGAGGTACAACATTTAACGAACTGGCAAACACAAAAGGGAAAGAGCGAACATATAAAGGGAGCTAAGAACATGAGGAACAGGTGAGCACACTCAGACAAACAAGGACTCAACAAGAAGACAGGTGCTAACACTCAAACAAGGACTCAACTAAACAAGGGGGCGTGGTACCGGGAAACAAGGAGGAAGGGACAGAGGAGCAGATGGCAAACACAAACAAAGACACAGCCATGTGTTTAAGCACAACATAAACATAGATACATTGAACAGAGACAACACAGACAACACTGCCAGGGCAGAACCCTGACAGCTCTTTTATGACGGATAGATGCACTTTTATGATGGACAGATGCTCTTTTATGATGGACAGATGCACTTTTATGATGGACAGATGCACTTTTATGATGGATAGATGCTCTTTTATGACGGATAGATGCACTTTTATGATGGACAGATGCACTTTTATGATGGACAGATGCACTTTTATGATGGACAGATGCACTTTATGATGGACAGATGCACTTTTATGATGGACAGATGCACTTTATGATGGACAGATGCACTTTTATCATGGACAGATGCACTTTTATGATGGACAGATGCACTTTTATGACGGATAGATGCACTTTTATGATGGACAGATGCTCTTTTATGATGGACAGATGTACTTTTATGATGGACAGATGCTCTTTTATGACGGATAGATGCACTTTTATGATGGACAGATGCACTTTTATGATGGATAGATGCACTTTTATGATGGACAGATGCACTTTTATGATGGACAGATGCACTTTTATGATGGATAGATGCTCTTTTATCACGGATAGATGCACTTTTATCATGGACAGATGCGCTTTTATGATGGATAGATGCGCTTTTATGATGATAGATGCACTTTTATGATGGATAGATGCACTTTTATGATGGATAGATGCACTTTTATGATGGACAGATGCTCTTTTATGATGGACAGATGCACTTTTATGATGGACAGATGCTCTTTTATGATGGACAGATGCACTTTTATGATGGACAGATGCACTTTTATGATGGACAGATGCTCTTTTATGATGGATAGATGCACTTTTATGATGGGCAGATGCACTTTTATGATGGATAGATGCACTTTTATGATGGACAGATGCACTTTTATGATGGATAGATGCACTTTTATGTTGGACAGATGCACTTTTATGATGGATAGATGCACTTTTATGATGGACAGATGCACTTTTATCACGGATAGATGCACTTTTATCATGGACAGATGCACTTTTATGATGGATAGATGCACTTTTATGATGATAGATGCACTTTTATGATGGACAGATGCTCTTTTATGATGGACAGATGCACTTTTATGATGGACAGATGCACTTTTATGATGGACAGATGCTCTTTTATGATGGATAGATGCACTTTTATGATGGGCAGATGCACTTTTATGATGGATAGATGCACTTTTATGATGGACAGATGCACTTTTATGATGGATAGATGCACTTTTATGTTGGACAGATGCACTTTTATGATGGATAGATGCACTTTTATGATGGACAGATGCACTTTTATCACGGATAGATGCACTTTTATCATGGACAGATACGCTTTTATGATGGATAGATGCGCTTTTATGATGGATAGATGCACTTTTATGATGACAGATGCTCTTTATGATGGACAGATGCACTTTCATGATGGACAGATGCTCTTTTATGATGGACAGATGCACTTTTATGATGGATAGATGCACTTTTATGACAGAAAGATCCCCTTTATGAGGGATAGATGCACTTTTATGATGGATAGATGCACTTTTATGATGGATAGATGCACTTTTATCATGGATAGATGCACTTTATGATGGACAGATGCTCTTTTATGATGGATAGATGCACTTTTATGACAGAAAGATGCACTTTTATGAGGGATAGATGCACTTTTATGATGGATAGATGCACTTTTATGATGGATAGATGCACTTTATGATGGACAGATGCTCTTTTATGATGGATAGATGCACTTTTATGACAGAAAGATGCACTTTTATGATGGATAGATGCACTTTTATGACAGATAGATGCACTTTTATGATGGATAGCAGTGAGCGTGAGGCGTCTTGTTGGGAGATGAATGGGAATAAACAGCTCCTCCTGTTAGGATCCTCGCGGCCTCTGCCAATGTTTGTCACTCACGAGGATATTTAAAGATCCGGGATCTTTTTTTGCCTCCGGGAGTTTCTTCGTGATTAAGCTTGCATCGTGAGCCGGAATGAGCTGTGGAGGGAATTTTGTGGGCTTGTCTCACTCAATTGGGCAATTTCATTTCTGAAGAAGTGTTTGACATTCAGAATGAGGAGAAAACCATTGAACAAGCTGAAAGTCTGAGACTCTGCAGACATTTTACACACACACACACACACACACACACACACACACACACACACACACACACACACACACACACACACACACACACACACACACACACACACACACACACACACACATATATATATATACATACAGTAATGTATATAGTAATGAAACTATAATATATATGATATATATAGTAGGATATAATATATATATATATATAGGAATGAATATATATAGTAATGAAACTAACCCAAAATATATAAAAATTCATTAATTTAAATAAAATAAACATTAATTAAACAAGAATAAAATATAAAAACATGAATTTTATTACTTAAAAAAAACTATGTTGAAAAAAAATGTAATGAAAAAAAGACAATGAACTAAACTTAAAATTCTAATCAAAAATATTAATAGAATATCATCGATACTAAAATAATCAGGTTGATACCTAAACTGATTATTAAATTAAATAAATTAAAAGGATAATAAGACGATTAGTTCAAATTTAATTTTCAAATACATTACCATTCAAAAAAAATGTTTTGTTTTATAAAGGAAAATAATCATTTTATTCAGCAAGGACGCATTCAATTGATCAAAAGTGACAGTAAAGACATTTAAAATGTTATAAAAGATTTTATTTCAGATAAATGCTGTTCTTTATTCATCAAAGAAACCGAAAAAATAAAATGTTTCACAGTTTCCACAGAAACATATAACATATAACTGTTTTCAACACTGATAATAATCATAAATGTTTCTTGATCATCAAATCCTCATATTAGAATGATTTCTGAAGGATCATGTGACACTGAAGACTGGAGTAATGATGCTGAACATTCAGCTTTGATCACAGGAATAAATTACACTTGATAAAACAGCTGATTTACATTCTAATAATATTTTGTAATTTTTACGGTATTTTTGATCAAATAAATGCAGCCTTGGTGAGCAGAAGAAACTCTTTCAAACACATTAAACATCTTTCCAATCCCAAACTTTTGTAAAGTAGTGTATATTTACATGTCTATAATTGGTATTTTTTAACTTTAAGTGACTAAAGTCGATCTCAACAGATTATGATCATGATAGATAGATGAAATGTGTCCCATATCTTCAGCTGTGGATCTGTAGATCTGATGTGTTGATCTCGAGGTGTTTACAGTGAGACAGGAGCAGCTGTGTCCAGAATGAGAGGAATGACGCCCTTTGACCTGCTTTATGTTGGATAAACTGAGGCAGATTTTCATACATTCACACTAAAGCACTCAAAGACTCGACGCTTTAGCGTTGTATGTGTAATAACCTGTTGATAAAAGCACGAGTGTCTTCAGTTTAGAGGTGTTTAACTTATGAACAGCTTTAGTTGATGTTTGGCTCTATTGAAGGAAAGGAAGGCAGTGTGTGTTTCATGTTATCACCATCACGTCCTCTAGTGGCCAGATCTTACACAACTATCACTTCACACACTCATTCATCACTGATCAACACTTTTTTTTTTTAAATGATAGTAATCAATAAATAAATATTGCACAACTGCAGATAATGCCTGAACTTTGCTGAAAATATCTTGATACTTTTTGCAAGCTGGGAGAGTGTGCGGGATTTTGTCGTTTCTATATAGTAATATTTTGGTAACACTTTACAACAAGGTTTATTCATTAACATGAACAATACTTCTACAGAATTTATTAATCTTTGTTAATGTAAATTTCAACATTTACTAATACATTATTAAAATAAATCAAATGTTGTATTTGTTAACATTAGTTCAACAAACAATGAACAGCTGGATTTTTATTAACTAATAAATTCAGTATTTACTAATAAATACTGTAACAAATGTTTTGTTAGTTCATGTTAGTTAATACATTAACTAATGTTAACTAATGAACCTTATTGTAAAATGACCAATATTTTAGTAAACAATAATTTACCCTTCATGCTTTCTTTGAAAATGTATTTGATACACTATTAACTGTCAACTTTAATTTAAACTTTTTGATCAGAAAACCGTTAAACATTACAATTATATTTTATTTTAAAATAGTTTAAACCTACAAAATCTGTAGTTATTTTAATGGCAATCTATTTTGTTTTATTTAGAATTTAGAGAAAGTATTACTTTTTTAATAAATCCAACAATATATTATTATTATTATTATTATTTAGCTGGCTGGTTTTGTCAAAATTATGAGAAATCAATAATGCTGTATTGTTCATGCAGTTAAATAAGCTAATTACAATAAACTATAAATTAAACACAAATGCACACACACATATATGATATTACTCTGGTTAAAAACAGAAAGCATGAAATGCACACAGAAATAGTATAAATTTTTTAATAAATGCAACAATGCTCCAATTCTGGTAAAAGAATTCAAGTTTGTACAGATTTGGTTTACAAAAGGAATCACACACGTAACTGAGCAGTAAATCTTCCCTATGAACAACTTCAGAAAGTGACTTAAATAATACAGTACAAAAATAGACTGCTTCATCCTGACAGTGACTCATTCAGTAACAGTGGCACTGTAGTTATAGAAAACACAATTAATGTAAAAAACAATAAGAGATCCTGGACGCTGCTGAGTGAGAACAAACCCACACATTCAGAGTCTGAGAGTGAGCGAAGGCACAGCGGTTTCTCACAGCGAAACGCTTCACACTAAACCTGCGTCTTTAGCCATGCCGAAGAATATTCCTTTCTGAGCGATGAGAGTCGCCGGCGTGTCGAACTCTGCGATCTCACCTTTATCCAGAACAAGCACTCTGTGTCGAGAGAAAAACATGCAGGTGTAAGAACGTCTCGGTTACGTATGTAACCCTCGTTCCCTGAGTAGGGAACGGGGACGTTACGTCGGATGACGACGAATGGGGTTTCGCTTAGAAATCCTATCATCTTCGAGTATTAAAACACGAGCCAATGGCAATAAAATGCCATGGGTCTGCGGAATTTGCATAGCGTAACTCCGCCCCATGCAGGGGGTATATAAGGAAGTGCGCGAGCAACATGCAGACTATGTCTTCGCTGAGGAGCCGAGACTGAACTCAGGCGTTCCAGCGGTACAGCGGAAGTGGCAGGGAGACGTAACGTCTCCGTTCCCTACTCAGGGAACGAGGGTTACATACGTAACCGAGACGTTCCCTTTCGTTGTCACTCCGAGTTACGTCGGATGACGACGAATGGGGTTCCCAGTGTAATCACGCCACCTCTCGACTGTCTTCCAGTGCCCTGCGTAAGTCTGAGCTCCCTGTCGTGAGACTAGCACGGACGAAGGACTCCTACTTAACACAGGAATACCAAGGTACACTGGGAAGCATATCCAGTAGAAATATGCAATCATGCCCAGCCCGAAGGGGGGGACTTAAGAATACACATATGACCCGAAGGAACTGCATAAGGAGAATCACTGGGGTGTCCAGCCGCAGGTGGAATATTTCAACCCCAGGGGTGGCAAGGTGGCTTGCCAAGGGAAAGACACATGCTCAAGGAGGCTTACAGTGGAATACACATGTGGGGGTCGCCCGGAGGGGAACCATGCACATGGAGGCACCTAGCCAACGCGAAAGCTGCCGGTGGCATAACTCTGGCGTGGTCGACCTTGCTGCTGGTAAGCCAAGCAATGGCGTCCACTATCCAGTGAGACAACCTTTGCTTGGAGAGAGCCTTTCCCTTCAGCTTCCCACCATAACAGACAAAGAGCTGGTCTGAGGTCCTGAAACACTGCGTTCTGTCTACGTAAGCACAGAGGGCGCGTACTGGACAGAGCAGTGCCAAGGCTGGGTCTGCCTCCTCCAAAGGCAGCGCTTGCAGGTTCACCACCTGATCTCGAAAAGGTGTGGTGGGAACCTTGGGCACACATCCAGGCCGGGGTCTCAGGATCACGTGAGAGTTAGCCGGCCCGAATTCCAGGCACGCTTCGTCAACCGAAAATGCCTGCAGGTCCCCTACCCTCTTGATGGAGGCCAATGCAACCAGGAGCGCTGTCTTCTTCATTGACAGGAACTTAAGCTCCACTGATTGCAGAGGCTCAAAGGGAGCACTCTGCAGGGCAGTTAAAACCACTGAGAGGTCCCAAGAGGGTACGAGGGGAGGACGAGGAGGATTCAATCTCCTCTCTCCCCTCAGGAACCTGACGACCAGGTCGTGCTTCCTCAAGGACTTACCATCAACTGCGTCGTGATGAGCGGCAATGGCGGCAACATACACTTTCAGGGTGGGGGGAGACAGCCTTCGCTCCACCCTTCTTGCAGGAAGGAAAGCACGACACTGATGGGGCATTTCGTGGGTTCAAGATTTTTAGAAGAACACCAGTTGACGAAGAGGTTCCACTTCAACGCATAGACATGTCTCGCGATGCTCTAGCGGAAGTGATGGTAGCCACCACCGCTGGTGGTAGGGTACTCAAACCTACCTCGTCCCGTCCAGGAGCCACACGTGGAGGTTCCACAGATCGGGACGAGGGTGCCATAAGGTGCCCCGTCCCTGAGAAAGCAGGTCCTTCCTCAGGGGAATAGGCCAGGGAGGTGCTGTCGCGAGGAGTACTAGTTCTGGGAACCAGGTGCGGTTGTGCCAGTATGGGGCAACCAAAATTACCTGCTCCTCGTCCTCCCTGATCTTGCGCAAGGTCTGCGCAAGAAGGCTCACTGGGGGAAACGCATACTTGCGGAGGCCCCGCGGCCAGCTGTGCGCCAGTGCATCCGTGCCGAGCGTGCCCTCGGTCAGGGAATAAAACAGGTCGCAGTGGGACGAGTCGTGGGAGGCAAACAGGTCTACCTGTGCGTCCCCGAACTGATCCCAAAACAGCTGAACCGTCTGGGGATGGAGTCGCCATTTTCCAGCGAGAGGCCGAAGCCGAGACAGCTCGTCGGCCGCCTGGTTCAGGTCTCCCGGGATATAAATGGCTCGAAGCGACCTCAGAGGCTTCTGACTCCATATGAGGAGGTGGCGGGCGAGTTGCGACATACAGCGGGAGCGTAGACCACCTTGACGGTTGATGTACGCTACTGTGGCGGTATTGTCTGATCGGACTAGTACGTGTTGACCCCTGAGCAACGCCCGAAAGCGGTGCAGGGCAAGGCGTACAGCCAGCAACTCGAGGCAAATGACATGCCAAAGGCGCTGGGGTCCTGTCCAGGAGCCCGCGGCAGCATGTCCATTGCACATGGCACCCCAACCCGTGGCGGAGGCATCTGTTGATACAACAACATGCCTGGAAGCTCGTTCTAAGGGAACTCTGGCCCGTAGAAAATTGAGGTTCGACCACGGGGAGAAGGTCTGATGGCAGGTCGGAGTCACTGGGACTCGGAGCCTGCCGTGTTGCCATGCCCACCTCGGGACTCGATCGCGAAGCCAAAGCTGAAGCGGTCTCATATGAAGCAAACCGAGCGGCGTTACTGCGGCTGTGGATGCCATATGCCCCAGGAGCCTCTGAAAAAGTTTCAGTGGGACCGCACTCTTGCCCTCGAACTGACGAAGACAAGTCAGCAGTGACTGCGCGCGCTCGCTCGTAAGCTGCGCGCACATGGCGACCGAGTCGATTTCCATACCGAGAAAAGAGATCCTCTGCACTGGCAGAGTTTGCTCTTCTCCCAGTTGACCCGAAGGCCCAGACGAGCTAGGTGCCGGAGCACAAGGTCCCTGTGTTCGCAAACCTGGTCTCGAGAGTGAGCTAGGATCAGCCAGTCGTCGAGATAGCTCAGGATGCGAACCCCGTGTTCGCGTAGGGGAACAAGGGCTGCCTCGACGACCTTCGTGAAGACGCGAGGAGACAGGGCTAGCCCGAAAGGGAGAACCGCGTACTGTATGCCTGTCCCTCGAAAGCAAACCGTAGAAACGGTCTGTGTCGAGGAAAAATGGAGACATGGGAGTAGGCGTCCTTCAGGTCAATCGCTGCAAACCAATCCTGCGGCCGCACGCATTCGAAAATGCGTTTGGCCGTGAGCAACTTGAACGGCGTCCTCTTTTTTGAAGGGAGCGGTTCAAGACGCGCAGGTCCAGGATTGGTCGTAACCCACCGGATTCTTCGGTACAATAAAGTAGGGGCTGTAAAACCCAGACTTCATTTCGGCTGGAGGGACAGTCTCGATCG
Organism: Scardinius erythrophthalmus; assembly: GCF_964197995.2. Classification (NCBI taxonomy): domain Eukaryota; kingdom Metazoa; phylum Chordata; class Actinopteri; order Cypriniformes; family Leuciscidae; genus Scardinius; species Scardinius erythrophthalmus. The sequence goes on from NC_138238.1 coordinate 38,915,092, forward strand.
CACCCTTCGCCAGTAGGGTAGCGACCTCCGCTCTCATGACAGGGGCATTGCTACCGGCCATAGTGAGTGAATTCCCCTGAGGCGGGGAGGAGACCACGCGAACTGAATCACGTAGCCGAGCCTGATGGTTCTCCGACCCGGCGGGACAGTCCGGAAAGCTCTAGCCAGGCCTCCAGAAACTGCGCCAGCGGGGTTATTCGAACCACAGACGTACCGTCGGGGGTGCAGCGAGGCGGAATGACCGGCCCAGGCGTGGGTGGCATAGCGGCCCGGTGCGGGGGCACGGCCATAAACCGCGTCCTGCCAGAGGAGGCCAGGGGAGGACCAGCGTCCCACGGGGGCGTGCTCTGGCAGGGGTCTGGCGACAGAGGGGGATGAGAGGAGCGTGGCCCGTGGGCGGCGCGTGCTGTCATCCACAGCCTCTTGGGGCTCAGAGAAAGAGCATTAGTTCTTTTGTAGAGATCTTCACCCAGCCCTCAAGCGGGGGAAGGAGTGATCCTGCTACCAGCTCCTGAAGAACTGAGCCCTAACTCCAAGCTGCCTGTCTCAGGTTTTGTGCTGCTCAGCCAGGTGTTAGCCGGCTAAGGGGCAGAGACAGGCGGTGCCAGCCTCCAGCGACCCCCTTGTGCTCAGGCCAGTGAAGGCTCGAGGGGAGGAGCCGCAAGGAGGCGGCGTCGGCGGGAAGCAGACTAAGCAGACCACACCGACAGATGACCGTCAGTGCAGAAGCCTCAGTCTGCTTGTGGATTGATCGAAGACTGTTGGGCGCAGTCCTCAACCACCCCGCCGACCAGGCAGCCCGCCTCAAGGTGCTGCTTAGGCTGGCGTGGCAGTCTAAGGGGCGGAGACGGGCAGCGCCGCCCTCCTGCGGCTTCCTCCTGCTCAGGTCCGTTTGCAGGCCAGAGGGGAGCAGCCGCATGGATGGGGGCTTGGCGGGAAGCAGACTGAGGAGGCCGCACGGATGGATGACCATCGGTGCCGGACCCGAGTCTGCTTCAGGTGGTCGAAGCCACACCGCCAAAGAGCTCAGCCTGGGACATGGGGGAGCTGAGAAAATGAATTCTCAGACCCTGCCACATCAACCTGGCTAAGCCCATGTCTGGACCACATAGTGGACATCACCTGACCCAGGATCACGCAGGTACCGATGTCGCCCGAGAGCGAGGTCAGTAGTGTGCGTGGCGGAACAACCAGGCCGGGCATGGGAGGCATAGCGTCCCAGCATAGGGGCGTGGTTAGAATTTCCGCGTTCTGCCAGGGTTGGCCAGGGAAGGACGAGCGTTCCACTGCGGCCGGTTCGACAGAACTCCCGGGACAGCACTGCATCGAAGGCGCAGGCGACACACAGCACTGCATGACCGTGCCACTATAGTGACAGGGAACATACAGACCATGATCGCCGTGCGATCGAAAGCAGCGAAGGCGGAGGACACCCGCGGGCCGCGAAAGTCACGTGGAGTTTCGCGCAGCGCAGGTGTCCTGATGCACGTCCGGGAGAAGCTTACAGCGCTCGGGGGGAGGGCGGGGCCACTCCAGCCGATGCTTTCAGCTGCCCGGGAAAGCATGGCTGACAGCTCTGGATCGGTCCCGGCAACGATGGCACTCCCGTGGGAGGCAACGCAGTCGAAACTTCATTTCCAGAGGAATCAAGCCCGCCTTGTGATGCTGTGAGTGCATGGTCTGCGATGTGGAGGGGGGTGTGGCCCGAGGAATTGACTCGTCGGTTGTTGTGCCACACCAAACCCTCAGATCACCCTGGCCACCAGCCAAAGTATCCCTTCTCGAGGAAGAGATAAATTGGGGTGTGGCAGAGGGGACTCTACTCACATGGAGATCATTGAGTCTTGATCTATAAACATCGCGATGGTCATGTTCCCGCAATGAAAACATGACTCATCAACGAGCGCTGCCAAGCGTGATTAAGCCCAACACGCAAAACAGCGCTCGCGACCGTTAGGCAGATGACTGACGCACACACATCCAGAAAATACACGGGCGAACCGTCTTGAAAAAGACGTGCCGCGTGCAGCTCTTTTAGAGAGTGGAAAAGCTCAGCAGAGTGCTGAAGCACCCAGGGAGAAACACACTCACTGTCGGCAGATTACTGCACAAATCAGCAGCAGGAAATGCGATCTCGCTGGAAGCGCCGTCACACCAACACACTGAAGAGCCGCTCGTCTCGAAGAGATTTGAGATGACACTCAAAAGGCTTGTGGAGTGAAGTACTGAACTTGGCTCCGAAGCGAAAACATAGTCTGC
>NC_138238.1:38924850-38949850 GCF_964197995.2 Scardinius erythrophthalmus
CTGAGCTGAGGGAGTGAGTGGAGGCGGGGCTCATTAGAACTGCGCATACTAAATGAGGCAAGGGTGTCGAGATACATTCAAGATATTTAAAGGCATCAAGATGAAAAACATTTAAATATGTCAGTTTGATGATCAAAGATGAGGTTTAAGCAAGCGGCAACATTCTGATCTGAAAAATGAAGCCTACCCGGAAGTGCGAAAAACTGCAATACATCTAAAATCCGCAAGAGGGAGGACCCAAAAGGGAGCAAATGTCCATAGACCCCATGTTAAAATGTCCGTTTTCACAGCATAAATTCATGTTTTTACAGGTTGGTCCCATGGACTTTTATTGTATTTTTCGATAGGTTCCGAGTGCCTGACAACCATGAGGGCTGTTAATTTTTTCTAACTCGTTAGTTTAGATCGTATTTAGATATAAAATGTATGACAATAAGGGCGTGGTTAACTTTGGTTGACAGCTGACAAGGCAGCGCCAAGGAGAATGACAACATAAGAAGCGCCATTTTTTAACACAGTTGACATATAATACTACTGTTTCTGTATCATGAAATGTAGTTTTAAGAGTTTTTCAGGCGAGAATGTAGTTGTTTAAAGCTCAAATCTGTGGTTTATTTATAAAGATTTATGAAAATTGTATCCAGTTGTGAGATCCAGCGATGACCGGGCGCTCGGCGCTCATGTACCCCGCCTGGAACAGCCTTTCCTCGGCTAGTCGTTCTGAGGTTTGCCGCTGACTCTGGCGTCTCTGTAGTGGTTAAACATGAGATATAATTCGTCTTGTGTGTATCTAACGGGCGATTTTTGGTCTCGTGAATCTATAATTTGTTCCCTGGCCAATCGTTTTGGCTGAGGGGAAGTTTCATAACTTTATAAGCTATTTAACTTTACCGTTGTATGGTTAGACTAGAGCGCTGACTTTGTATGTTTGACTGAATTGTTTGCTTTATTTGTATAGCTTCTTGTACCTTTTACTTATACTTTTATAATAGCTAATATTGATAAAACTGAAATTTAACAAAAAGAGACTGGGTTGAGTTTTGTCATTTTAAATTTTAATACAACGAATATGATATGTAATGTTGTTTACTGCAACATCTGTTGTTTAGTACAAATGCACATATTGCCTGGACCATATTCAAATGTTTAATATTTTTATATTATATTTAAAACGAAAAGAGGCAGGTTTGTGTTTTATATTTCGTTTTGTTTTTTGTTTTTATAAATAGGCTAACGTTATGTGCAGTGAATATAATCAATACGCGTTCCCTGAACCACATTTGTGTGGCTATAATGTTTAAGATTTCTTTAAATGAAAATTAAAAGAGTTAGTGTGGTGTTTTATAACATATTTTGTTGCCTAAAATACACACAGATAGCCGGAGTAGCAGAGCGAGCGAGTGACGTGCGCTGCGTCAGAAGGTGGGCGGGGTTAGGATTTCCCAAGATTTTCCAAGATGGCGCCGCCCATACCCCCCATAAACGGCTTCAAACCCGTTCTTCAGAAAGTCTATGGGTGACGTCACAGACGCTTTGTCCATATTTTTTACAGTCTATGGGTTTAAGGGATAAAATGATTGACTACAGGGAGACTTTAAGCTTCTTTTGACAGCTGATCCACATGCCAGGCTTAAAACAGATGTAAACCTGACAGATCTACAGATGTTGGCTCTATAAGCGTTGAAGAAGCGAGGCTCCTGACCTTCTCTCCTCCCTTGACCTTCAGAGAGACGTTCTTCAGCACCAGGTCCAGTCCTTCTCGATATCTCACGCTGTAATCCACGAACTCCACGTTTCCCTGGGGAGGCCAGTCTGACGGCGGGCGCTTGTCCGGCACGACCCAGGGAGCCTGTGGAAACACACGGTCCAGTTTAATCTCTTACATCAAATGAGCTCACAAGAAACCGCAAACATCATGTTCTTCCTCAGTGTTTCTGTCCTGTTTTCCAGTACAAACATCCATAAATCATATATATGTCTGTGTGTGTGTGTGTGTGTGTGTGTGTGTGTTTAGCTATACTTAGGACTAAGGACAGTAAAATTTGAGATTCCCTACTTTGTAAGGACTTTTTGCTGGTCCTCACAAGAAAAATGTATTAATAAACATAATAAAATGTGTTTTTTTTTTTAAAAAGCTAGTGTGTGTGTGTGTGTGTGTGTGTGTTTGTTTTTGTGATTAATGAGGACAGAAATTTGCATAATGACATGGGTGTTACAACGTATATTACTTTTATAACGTTATAATATTCAAATGAGCTCTTGCTCATGATGTTCTTCCTCAGTGTTTCTGTCCTGTTTTCCAGCACAAACATCTAAACATTCATAAAATACATTTATCTGAAAAGCAAAATGACTGAAGATATTAGAAAAAAGTGAGTTCATGATTAAAACAAGAACAAATTACTGTCAATGGGGTCAGAAAAAAACAGTTTTATTTCTTACTTTTTACTTGTTACTTAATTTAGGGCTGGCTGATATTCATTTAACATTAATAGGGAAGGAAATGCTTTTCACATATTAGAGCTTGAGGATGAATGTAAACATGTATATTTGTTTGTTCACTATTAATTTAGGGCCCCATGAAATTCATTTTAATTTCCACTAAATTCTGTGTTTTCCATTTTATTTATTTGTTTGGGATTCTGCCTTTAATGATTTAAGACAACTTTATATACATTTATAAGCTTCTAAAATGTCATCAAATTGAAATATAACAATTAATTTACAACAAAACATTGCGTTTTTATGTTTTGGCAAATAAGATGCTGCACAACAGAACTGTATACATTTAAAACATGGATGAAAGAATATTTTATAATTGGTTGTATGATATTCCTTAGAAATATTATTATTATTATTACTTTGAGAAGTATATTTTAGTATACGGCAGTGTCATAATTTCTTCACGTTAAACCAGACTTTTATTTTAAAATTTTCTCGTGAAGATCTTTGAGTTTCAGTTTCAGACAGTAGTTTTTCTGAAATTAAGCTTGTGAAGTGACTCTGGAGATTAAGACACTTATTTTCCTAGTTATCTACGGTACTCACGACATCACTATGCGACATCATTTTCACAGTGCTGTGTAAAGCGGACCAGATTTCATGCTGATGTTCAAGAGCAAATCAATCAGATGTTTATTCTTAAGAAAATGAGCATGTGTTTGTTGTACTGTACCTCAGTCGGTGTTTCTGAATACTCCTTCACTCTTTCCACTGCTACTATGTTGCTCTCAAGGTCAGAGGTCATCCTCACCATCCAGTTTAGGGACATAGTGACCTATACAGTCGAAGTAAAAAGTGTTGTTGCAGAATACAGGCGCTTGTAGTGGAAAAAACACTATGCATTTCTCCCCTGATCCTCTGTTTCATAATCTTATATTAAATGTGGCATTGCATACTGAAAATATTGTTGGCTCTGTATTATATTGCTTATGCTTGTCTGTAGTAAGTCACTTAGGATAAAAGCATCTGCTAAATGTATACAGTACATGTCAAGTCTCTTCTGCTCACCAATGCTGCATTTATTTGATCAAAAATACAGTAAAAATTGTGAAATATTATTACAATGTAAATCATCTGTTGTCTATGTGAATATATAGTAAAGTGTAATTTATTCCTGTGATCAAAGCTGAATTTTCAGCATCATTACTCCAGTCTTCAGTGTCACATGATCCTTCAGAAATCACTCTAATATGATGATTTGATGATCAAGAAACATTTATGATTATTATCAATGTTGAAACCCGTTCAAAAGTTCAAAAGGGTCAGTAAGATTAAAAATCATAATACTTTTATTCATCAAGGATGCATTAAATTGAACAAATCTCCAGAGTCACTTCACAAGCTTAATTTCAGAAAAACTACTGTCTGAAACTGAAACTCAAAGATCTTCACGAGAAAATGTCAAAATAAAAGTCTGGTTTAACGTGAAGAAATTTAACGTGGTTTAACCTATTTTTTACAGTCTATGGGTTTAACGTGAAGAAATTATGACACTGAAAGTAAAGACATTTATAATGTTACAAAAGACTATTTAAAAAAATGCTGTTCTTTCGAACTTTTGAAAGAATTAAAAAAAGAAATAATTTTTTTATCAGTTTCCACTGTTTTCAACATTGATAATAATATTAATTTGAAGAACCATTATTAATAATTAATAATGCAGCAAATCAGCATATTAGAATGATTTCTGAAGGATCATGTGGGATAAAATTGCACAATATTTCACAATATTCCTGATTTTATTGTATTTATTTTTCAAAATAAATGCAGCATTGCTGAGCAGAAGAGACTTCTTTTAAAAATATGAAACAATAAACATCAACTTTTGACCAACAGTGTAAAATTAAATATTTCTCCTATGTATTTAAGTCTCATGTTATTTGTGTAAATTATGGAAGCTTGTTTCCGCCACAGAATAAAAAAAAAAAAGTAATTGCGACTTTTTCTCACAATTACATGTTACAAATATAGATATATAATGTAAGCAATTGCGAGAAATAAACTTGCAATTCTGACTTTATATCACACAATTGTGAGATAAAAAGTCGCAATTATCTTTAAAAAGGTTTTATTCTGTGGTGGAAACAAGCTTCCGTTATAAATGCATCATGAGATGTAGTGAAAATGAAAAAGAAATGTTTTCATGATAAACAACAGTATGAATACACCAATGTTAGAGCTACAGATGTACACTACTATATGAACTATAACACATGACTAGTGATTATAATACATGAGTGTGTCTGTACCTGTAGAGCGTAGGACACTGACAGACCCACCAGACCAGGATTCAGTTTATCCTTCCCGACCGCAGCGAACAGAGCAGCAAACAACACAATACAGTTCCCGATAAACTCGATCCGAACCCCCAACCACCTGTTTCGCATCCAAACACAACACTGTAAGACTGAGCGACATTTTAACAGAGACATTTCCCACAAAAGCCAGTAAAGAATGGAAGACGCTGGGAAAATCTGCATGCATCCGAACGACTTGCGAGTTATAGTCAGAATTGCGAGACATAAAGTCGCGATTGTGTGATATAAAGTCGCAATAGTGTGTTATTAAGTTGCAATTGTGTTATAAGGTCAGAATTGCGTCATATAAAGTCGCAATTGCGTGTTATAAAGTCGCAATTGTATTATAAAGTCGCAATTGTGTGATATAAAGTCAGAATTGCGTGATATAAAGTCAGAATTGCGTGATATAAAGTCAGAATTGCGTGATATAAAGTCGCAATTGTGTGTTATAAAGTCGCAATTGTGTTATAAAGTCGCAATTGTGTGATAAAGTCGCAATTGCGTGATAATAAATGTTGCAATTGCGTGTTATAAAGTCAGAATTGCATCATATAAAGTCGCAATTGCATTGTGTTATAAAATCAGAATTGCGTGATATAAAGTTGCAATAGTGTGATATAAAGTCATAATTGAGAGATATAAAGTTGCAATTACGTGTTATAAAGTCAGAATTGCGTGATATAAAGTTGCAATTGCGAGTTATAAAGTCAGAATTGTGTCATATAAAGTTGCAATTGCGTTATAAAGTCAGAATTGCGTGATATAAAGTTGCAATTGTGTTATAAGGTCAGAATTTGCGAGATATAAAGTCGCAATTGCGTTGTGTGTTATAAAACCAGAATTGCGTGATATAAAGTTGCAATAGTGTGATATAAAGTCATAACTGAGAGATATAAAGTTGCAATTACGTGTTATAAAGTCAGAATTGCGTGATATAAAGTTGCAATTGCGAGTTATAAAGTCAGAATTGCGTCATATAAAGTTGCAATTGCGTTATAAAGTCAGAATTGCGTCATATAAAGTTGCAATTGAGTTATAAGGTCAGAATTGCGTTATATAAAGTTGCAATAGTGTGATATAAAGTCAGAATTGCATGATATAAAGTCGCGATTACGTGATATAAAGTCGCAATTACGTGTTATAAAGTCAGAATTGCGTGATATAAAGTCAGAATTGTGAGATATAAAGTCAGAATTGCGTGATATAAAGTTGCAATTGTGTTATAAGGTCAGAATTGCATGATATAAAGTCGCAATTACGTGATATAAAGTCAGAATTGCATGATATAAAGTCAGAATTACGTGATATAAAGTCAGAATTGCATGATATAAAGTCAGAATTGCGTGATATAAAGTCAGAATTGTGAGATATAAAGTCAGAATTACGTGTTATAAAGTCAGAATTACGTGATATAAAGTCAGAATTGCGAGATATAAAGTCAGAATTGTGAGATATAAAGTCAGAATTGTGAGATATAAAGTCAGAATTGTGAAATATAAAGTCAGAATTGTGAGATATAAAGTCAGAATTGCGTGATATAAAGTTGCAATTGCGTTGCGTGTTATAAAGCCAGAATTGCGTGATATAAAGTTGCAATAGTGTGTTATAAAGTCAGAATTAAGTCATATAAAGTTGCAATTGTGTTATAAAGTCGCAATTGTGTGATATAAAGTCATAATAGTGTGTTATAAAGTCAGAATTGCGTGATATAAAGTCGTAATTGTGAGTTATAAAGTCAGAATTTTGTGATATAAAGTTGCAATTGCGTTGTGTGTTATAAAACCAGAATAGTGTGATATAAAGTCAGAATAGCATGATATAAAATCGCAATTACGTGTTATAAAGCCAGAATTGCGAGATATAAAGTTGCAATAGTGTGTTATAAAGTCAGAATTAAGTCATATAAAGTCGCAATAGTGTGTTATAAAGTCAGAATTGCGTGATATAAAGTCGTAATTGCGAGTTATTAAGTCAGAATTGTGTGTTATAAAGTTGCAATTGTGTTATAAAGTCGTAATTGCGAGTTATAAAGTCAGAATTGTGTGATATAAAGTCGTAATTGCGAGTTATAAAGTCAGAATTGTGTGATATAAAGTCGTAATTGCGAGTTATAAAGTCAGAATTGTGTGATATAAAGTCGTAATTGCGAGTTATAAAGTCAGAATTGTGTGATATAAAGTTGCAATTGTGTTATAAAGTCAGAATTGCGAGATATAAAGTCGCAATAGTTAAATGATTAAAGTCGTAATTGGCAAGTCTGCATGCATCCGAGCGAGTGTGAGCGAGACCGAACCAACCTGTTGGACACGATACCAGGGTAGTAACTCTTTTGGTTCTCATCCACTTTCATATCGCTCATGAGAACGAAGGCACCGTGGCGCCCGTACGCGCGGATCACGCTAGTGCCCGTGATGGTCTCCGAAAAATGAGAATATATAGGAGACCTACTGACAGACTCCAGCCTCTTTAGCTGACGAGACGTGGCCACATAAAACCTCTACGGAGGAAAGAACAAGCGATTACACAAACACACAACAGCAGGAAGATTACATATTTATACATGTACGAATGAGTGAGGATTCAGAAAACACGCTCGTCATTTGACAACATGCATTTTTGGAAAAGTCTTGTAGGAAAATTTCAAAATGCTTTAAAATTAAGATAATATTGTAGGTTTGTCTGAACTCTAGGAATGCTTGGTCAGTTTATTACTAACTAAGAGACTAATTACAATAATACTGTTTATAATAAGCCTTATCAAGATAAATGTGAAATATTTCATGAGCTTCTATATAATAATTTTATATATTTTCTTTAAAAAAAAATCTTATGCACAATACAGTGACATACATTATTAAAAAATGGTATGTTTCTGAAAGAGTCTCTTCTGCTCACCAAAGCTTCATTTATTTGATCAAAAATACAGTCAAATACTGAAATATTATTGCAATTTAAAATATCTCTTTTCTATGTGAATATACAGTAAAGTGTAATTTATTCCTGTGATCAAAGCTGAATTTTCAGCATCATTACTCCAGTCTTCAGTGTCACATGATCCTTCAGAAATCACTCTAATATGAGGATTTGATGATCAAGAAACATTTATGATTATTATCAATGTTGAAAACTGAGATACATTTTATTTTTCAGGATTCTTTGATGAATAGAAAGTTCAAAAGAACAGCATTTATTTGACATAGAATCGTTTGTAAGATTATAAATGTCTTTACTGTCACTTTTGATCAATTAATTCTGAATACAATTATCAAAATTCTTCTGAATATCAAATATGGCAAACTATAATAAACTGTATGTGATTCTAGTTAATCCGCACATTCCGTCATTGAGACGAACCGTTTCAAACATGTTCAATCTTTAATTTAGTTAATTTAGTTTAATTTAGTTTCTAGAATCCTCACCATAAGCACTTTTAATCAAACAATATTTCAGAATGCAATTCTCTTATTTAAATATATAAAAATACCATTGACATTAAGGGATCAAATATAAATGGGATCAAACGCTATCATAATGTTGTAGTGTTTGGTTTGGCTTTGTGCATTTCTGAATATGATGACATCAATAATGTGATATTTTGGCTGCATGCGACAAGCGATTCGCTCAGAAAACACAGAGCGCTTCAGAAAGCCAGTTCGTGCCATGCAAAGATCACGCAAAGAGATGAGGAGTTACAGTACAATCAGGACAGATGCAAGACCAAGTTACAGTTATGCAATGAGAGATTGAGGGTTTAGTACCGAAGAGTTGAGAATCACTGCTCTCCACGACACCAGATAGAGGCCCGTAAACATATCAGACACCGTTATCAATATTAAACTGTGTTACAAACCGTAATGCTGTTTATCTTTCCACTACTTGTCATTAGCATCTGAACTGGTTAGGAAGAACTTCACACTACATTGTTAATAATAGTCTAAATATTAGTAGATACTGACCACCAAACACACTTCTAATGTGGATTATTATTTTCCATATGCCAGTTCTTCCAGTAGAATAACTACATGCCAGGTATGAGTTAAAAGTCCAGTTGAATCACAGTCTGTTACGCGCGCTTGCATTAGTACTGATGAAATGAGGACATTCACACAGCAAAACACTTCACAACTTCATCTACTCCTGCAAAGCTACTGTAACTCTACTGTAAAACACTGTTCTTTACCCACATACTCATACTGTTGATTACATTGTATATCCATACAGGTAGATATACAGCATTATAATGAATAATAATTAATTATTGCAATAATGCAATCATTTATTCAATTAAATAATAATTATTATTATTACTTACCACTAATATCATTGATATTATTAACCAAAATATTAACCGTAATAATAATTTATTGCTATACTTTATTAAATGATATGTAGATATATTTAATAATAATGATAAACATTAGAATTATTATAAGTAGTCATTATTTAATAAATGATTGCAATATTCTATTATTATTTTGTTGTAATAAATTAAATCATATAATAATTATTATCATTATTAGTAGTAATATACTTAAACATGAACTTTATTAAAATAATGTAATCAATTATTGCGCTAAAGTATTATTGTTGTTGTGAATAATAATAATAAATGATTGCAAAACTAATGATCATCATAATACTCATAATCATATTAATAATTTATTAAATAATATAAAATATTATAATTGAAATATTATAAGTAGTAGTTGTAGTAGCAGTATTATATAATTTAACAAATTATTGCGATAAAGTATTACTATTATTATTCATTTCTTGCAGTAATTTATTAAATTATATAATAAAAACATATAATTATTATTAATATTATTATTATTATTAATAGCAGTATTATATTATTTTACATATTAATGCAATAATGTATTATTATTTTCTTGCAGTAATTTATTAAATTATATAATCAAAATAATTCAAATTATTAATACTATTATTAGTAGTAGCAGTAGTATTTTATTTAATACATTACTGCAATAATTTATTACCACTATTATTGTTGTTGCTGCTGTTGTCAATAATAATAATAATAATAATAAAATGATATTTAAATGATATAATTATTACATTAATATATTAAATTATATAATATTGTTATCATTATTCTTATTAGCAGTGGTAGTAATAGTATATAATTAACAATTTATTGCAAAAAATATCATTATTATTATTAGCAGAAGAAGTAGTAGAATATAATTAAATACATTATTGCAAAAATGAATTATTATTATTATTACTTTTACTCAAATGATTAATAATTGGATATAAAACAGAAGGAGTGTATTCTTTGGGTAAAGAACAGCTTCAGCTGAGAGTTCAGTGAGTCGAGTCTCTCCGTTCGTTCACCAGAGTCTCGACTCCCTGACCGCACCAAAACCCAATGACCAAACCACACACACGGTGTAAAAACTACAACACTACGACAGTGATAATAATGCAGCTAGAACAGAACATCAACACATGTTAGCATGCTGTATTAATGAGTTAGCAGACTTGTTCCTATTTACCTGGACCCACCAATAGAACAGCATTAACGGCACTATGACTATGAGGAACATAGGGGTGAGGACAGAGCAAACGAGCAGCACATTTACTGTGTACCAGAAAGTGCGCATCCAGATATCAATATTATCTGGAATGAGCGAGTCTATAGTGTCCACGTCTTTGCTGAAGCGGTTCAGGACCCGGCCTGAGGGAGTGGCCTCGAAAAAGGCCTGTGGCGCCCTCAGGATGCCCTGGAGCATGTGGAGGTGTGTGTGGCGGGCCGCCTTCAGTGTGCTGTACGCCCGGCACAGTAAAGCGTTGGCCAGAATCAGCACACCTGTGCACAACGACACACACAACGAGGAAGAGGAGGGTTAGTCCGGTTTAGCCCTCGCTCGTCTGATTCACACTGGCTCGTCAGACAGGCTGCTAGGGCTGGGCTTCCACGCCGGCTTCACCATTACCTTACATTTCAGCTTTGATTCACAAGTTTGCGATTTGATTCAATTCCGATTTTGATTCACAAGCTTGTGATTTGATTCAATTCCGATTTTGATTCACTAGTTTGCGATTTGATTCAATTACGATTTTGATTCACAAGTTTGAGATTCGATTCACTTTCGATTTTGATTCACAAGCTTGTGATTTGATTCAATTCCGATTTCGATTCACAAGCTTGTGATTTGATTCAATTCCGATTTTGATTCACTAGTTTGCGATTTGATTCAATTACGATTTTGATTCACAAGTTTGAGATTCGATTCACTTTCGATTTTGATTCACAAGCTTGTGATTAGATTCAATTCCGATTTCGATTCACAAGCTTGTGATTTGATTCGATTCCGATTTTGATTCAAAGCTTGCAATTTGATTCAATTCCGATTTTGATTCACAAGTTTGAGATTCGATTCACTTTCGATTTTTTATTCACAGGCATGTGATTTGATTCAATTCCGATTTTGATTCACTAGTTTGCGATATGATTCAATTCCGATTTTGATTCGCAAGTTTGCGATTTGATTCACTTCCGATTTTGATTCACAAGTTTGAGATTCGATTCACTTTCGATTTCGATTCACAAGCTTGTGATTTGATTCAATTCCGATTTTGATTCACTAGTTTGCGATTTGATTCAATTCCGATTTTGATTCACTTCCGATTTTGATTCACAAGCTTGCAATTTGCATCAATTCTGATTTTGGTTCACAAGTTTGAGATTCGATTCACTTTCGATTTTAATTCACAAGCTTGTGATTTGATTCAATTCCGATTTTGATTCACTAGTTTGCGATTTGATTCAATTCCGATTTTGATTCAGAAGTTTGCGATTTGATTCACTTCCGATTTTGATTCACAGGCTTGTAATTCGACTAAATTCCGATTCTGATTCACAAGTTTGTGATTCGATTCACTTTTGATTCACAAGCATGTGATCGATTCAATTCCGTTTATAATTTTCTGATTCACTTTTGATTTCGATTCACGAGCATATGATTCGATTAAATTCCGTTTTTAATTCACAGGCTTGTAATTCGACTAAATTCCGATTTTGATTCACAAGTTTGTGATTCGATTCACTTTCTGATTTCGATTCACGAGCATGAGATTCGATTCAATTCCGTGTTTAATTCACAGGCTTGCAATTCGATTCAATTCCCATTTTGATTCACAAGCTAAAGCTGTATCTACATCTAAAGACATCTAAAGCTCAATATTGTACCCAGCCCTACAGTCTGTGTGTGTGACGCTACGACTGGAGAAACACTGAAACTGAACTATGGTGGATGTCCGTATGCAAACACACACACACATCTGGGAGAGAAACACACTCAATTCAAATGCAGGAACTGATAACTTCAATGCAAGATCAGCATCAGCCAAATGCAGAAATGTGAAAGACAGAAAATGTACATCATTCCCTGCCCGTGTTTATGATTCTCAGATATGAACATTGACCAGGGGTGCGTTTCCCGAAAGCATCGTTGGCCAACTATGGTCGCAAGTTCATCGCAATGTCCATTGAACTCTATTGGTAACGACGGAACTTGCGACCATAGTTGGCCAACGATGCTTTCGGGAAACGCACCCCAGGCTCCTCAGAAACAATCCGAGAATTTGTAAAAATAAAAAGATTTTACATTATACTATATAAAATGAAATCTCATCGCTCAGACACACTACCGTTTAAAAGTTTTGGGATTTAAAAAAAGAAGAAGAAATTATTACTTTTATTCATCAAGGGCGCGTTAAATTGATCAAAAGTGACATTTATAATGTTACAAATGATTCTATTTCAAATAAATGCTGTTCTTTTGAACTTTATTCATCAAAGAATCCTGAAAAACAATATATGACGGTTTCCACAAACAAATGAACTAATAATCATAAATGTTTCTTGAGCATCAAATCATCATATTAGAGTGATTTCTGAAGGATCATGTGACACTGAAGACTGGAGTAATGATGCTGAACATTCAGCTTTGATCACAGGAATAAATTACACTTTACTGTATATTCACATAGACAACAGATGTTAATATTTCACTATTTTAATGTATTTTTGATCAAATAAACGCAGCTTTGGTGAGCAGAAGAGACTCTTTCAGAAAACACAATTATTCCGAACTTTTGACCGGTAGTGCAATAACAACCTTTTTCAAGGATTTGATGAGAAATGTTTGAGTTCATATTGAAATCTCTCTTTGATCGCAGATCTGATCTGAAATATGAGATTATGCTGGGATCTCAAGATAAACATCTGAGAAGTTTCAGAGCAACAACTGAAATATCAGGAAAATCTCATTTGAGAACTGTAGATAATAACTCGTCAATAACTCGACTAAAGCCCTGCTGTCATCTACAGATGCACCATTTAATAACTCAGAATTATTGGACATAATTTGCATCATCATCATCATCATCAGCGCTAAAAGAAAAGCAGGAGCATTTACACACAAACCACGAGAGTTCATGTGTGTGTGTTGTGTAATGGGTGAAGAGTGCAGACACACGAGCAACAGGAAGTGGGCAGGAGAAACAGGAAGTGAGCAGTCGCACAAGACAAGGCTTCGCTCACACCGCGAGAAATTCCGATTTTTAGGACCGAGTGTTTGACTCGTTCACGGTCACACACACATTATCTGCTAATATTTAATGCATACACTGCAAAACATGATGATCCTCCTCAGTGTTTCTGTCTTGTTTTCCAGGACAAATATCTAAACATTCTTAAATCAAGATACATTTATTTGAAAAGCAAAATAACTGAAGATATTCTTGTTTTATAAAAAGAAAAATGATTAAAAGTTTAAACAAGAACAAAAATCTGCTAATGGGCTCAGAAAAATAATCTTAATCCAAAGGGAAAACTAGATTATGATTCCGAGCATAAACTTGCGTAATTGTGATACATTTTAAAAAATAAAAATGTAAATGCATCTTGATTTAAGAATGTATAGATATTTTTGCATACATACAATAAGATAAAACCAAACAAAATAAGTAAATGTCTCCCGATTTAAAAACGTTTAGATATTTGTGAGGAAACCAAGACAGAAATACTGATTATGTAGAAAATCATATTTTGTGTGTAGAGAATAAGCAAACATGACAGCCGTAGAGCATGATGCACACTTTAAATTATGTTACATATGCATATGTGCACAAAAAAAAAGCTTGATGTCTAAAGTGACCGTGCAAGAATTATCAGATTTAAATTGTTCAAAAAAAACGAAATGCATTTTGGAAAAAAAGTCTGATTTTCCCGGCGGTCGGAACGAAGCCATATAGACTCATGCAGAAGAGGAGAGGGATAAATCGGATGAGGTTTAGACGTCTTTGCACATGCTCAGGAGAATTGAAATGTTAAGGACCGCCCCGGACTCGTCCAGAATCTGCAATAAAAGGGAGGAAATACCTGGACAAAGAAGTAAATCAAGGCCAGAGGGCCAATGACCAGAGCGAATATGGGTGTGCTGCAAATGATAACAATCATGGTGGACACGGAGGCAAAGAAGGTGCCCAGGAACATGAGCACTGTGGAGGGCAGGACCTCGTCGATCACGTAAATGTCCTTGGAGAAGCGGTTGATGATCCGGCCTATGGGAGTGGTGTCAAAGAAAGACTGTGGCGTGTGAAACTGGTTGTCCAGCAGGGCCTGATGAAGCTTGCGGGAGCCCTGGATTTTCCCCAGAGCCAGAGTAAATGAGGAAAACATGACCAGGACGCCTGTGTTAGAGGGACCAGAGGAGGAGGAGAGCGTCACTACACACACACACACACACCTACAGGGGGCGCCAGAGGTGGAGGAGAGCGTCCCTACACACACACACACACACACACACACACCTACAGGGGGCATCAGAGGAGGAGGAGATCGTCACTACACACACACACACACACACACACACACACACACACCTACAGGGGGCATCAGAGGAGGAGGAGATCGTCACTACACACACACACACACACACACACACACACACACACACACACACACACACACACACCTACAGGGGGCGCCAGAGGTGGAGGAGAGCGTCCCTACACACACACACACACACACACACACACACACCTACAGGGGGCGCCAGAGGTGGAGGAGAGCGTCCCTACACACACACACACACACACACACACACACACACACACCTACAGGGGGCATCAGAGGAGGAGGAGATCGTCACTACACACACACACACACACACACACACACACCTACAGGGGGCGCCAGAGGAGGAGGAGAGCGTCCCTACACACACACACACACACACACACACACACACACACACACACACACACCTACAGGGGGCGCCAGAGGAGGAGGAGAGCGTTACTACACACACACACACACACCTACAGGGGGCGCCAGAGATGGAGGAGAGCGTCTCTACACACACACACACACACACACACCTACAGGGGGCGCCAGAGGAGGAGGAGATCGTCACTACACACACACACACACACACACACACACACACACACACACCTACAGGGGGCGCCAGAGGAGGAGGAGAGCGTCACTACACACACACACACACACACCTACAGGGGACACCAGAGGGAGCAGGAGAACACACACACACACACACACACACACCTACAGGGAGCACCAGAGGGAGCAGGAGAAAACACACACACACACACACCTACAGGGGGCGCAGAGCATCACTACACACACACACACACACACACACACACACCTACAGAGGGCGCAGAGCATCACTACACACACACACACCTACAGGGGGCGCAGAGCATCACTACACACACACACACACACACACACACACACACCTACAGAGGGCGCAGAGCATCACTACACACACACACACACACACCTACAGGGGGCGCAGAGCATCACTACACACACACACACACACACCTACAGGGGGCGCAGAGCATCACTACACACACACACACACACACACCTACAGGGGGCGCAGAGCATCACTACACACACACACACCTACAGGGGGCGCAGAGCATCACTACACACACACACACCTACAGGGGGCGCAGAGCATCACTACACACACACACACACACACACACACACCTACAGAGGGCGCAGAGCATCACTACACACACACACACACACACCTACAGAGGGCGCAGAGCATCACTACACACACACACACACACACCTACAGGGGGCGCAGAGCATCACTACACACACACACACACACACACCTACAGGGGGCGCAGAGCATCACTACACACACACACACACACACCTACAGAGGGCGCAGAGCATCACTACACACACACACACACACACACCTACAGAGGGCGCAGAGCATCACTACACACACACACACACACACACACCTACAGGGGGCGCAGAGCATCACTACACACACACACACACACACCTACAGGGGGCGCAGAGCATCACTACACACACACACACACACACACCTACAGGGGGCGCAGAGCATCACTACACACACACACACACACACCTACAGGGGGCGCAGAGCATCACTACACACACACACACACACCTACAGAGGGCGCAGAGCATCACTACACACACACACACACACACCTACAGGGGGCGCAGAGCATCACTACACACACACACACACACCTACAGAGGGCGCAGAGCATCACTACACACACACACACACACACCTACAGGGAGCACCAGAGGGAGCAGGAGAAAACACACACACACACACACCTACAGAGGGCGCAGAGCATCACTACACACACACACACACCTACAGAGGGCGCAGAGCATCACTACACACACACACACACACACACCTACAGAGGGCGCAGAGCATCACTACACACACACACACACACACCTACAGAGGGCGCAGAGCATCACTACACACACACACACACACACACCTACAGAGGGCGCAGAGCATCACTACACACACACACACACACACCTACAGAGGGCGCAGAGCATCACTACACACACACACACACACACACCAACAGGGGGCGCAGAGCATCACTACACACACACACACACACCTACAGAGGGCGCAGAGCATCACTACACACACACACACACACACCTACAGGGAGCACCAGAGGGAGCAGGAGAAAACACACACACACACACACCTACAGAGGGCGCAGAGCATCACTACACACACACACACACCTACAGAGGGCGCAGAGCATCACTACACACACACACACACACACACCTACAGAGGGCGCAGAGCATCACTACACACACACACACACACACCTACAGAGGGCGCAGAGCATCACTACACACACACACACACACACACCTACAGGGGGCGCAGAGCATCACTACACACACACACACACACACCTACAGAGGGCGCAGAGCATCACTACACACACACACACACACACACCTACAGAGGGCGCAGAGCATCACTACACACACACACACACACACACACCTACAGAGGGCGCAGAGCATCACTACACACACACACACACACACCTACAGGGGGCGCAGTGCATCACTACACACACACACACACACACACCTACAGGGGGCGCAGAGCATCACTACACACACACACACACACACCTACAGGGGGCGCAGAGCATCACTACACACACACACACACACACACCTACAGGGGGCGCCAGAGGAGGAGGAGAGCGTCACTACACACACACACACACACACACACACACACACACCTACAGGGGACACCAGAGGGAGCAGGAGAACACACACCCACACACACACACACACCCACACACACACACCTACAGGGGACACCAGAGGGAGCAGGAGAACACACACACACACACACACCTACAGGGGACACCAGAGGGAGCAGGAGAACACACACACACACACCTACAGGGGACACCAGAGGGAGCAGGAGAACACACACACACACACACACACACACACACACACACACACACAACACTCGCTCGTTTCTCAAGGAAAGGAGAGATTTTGAGGAATGTTAATGCTGCTCTTTTCCATAGAACGAGAGATCTTACTGTATCACATGATTTCAGTAAACGAAGTTACGTCACGAGTGTTTCCATGTTCTCTGTGAACCCATACAACACTGTCTATACATGATCTTTACCTGTGAGTTTTACACATCTGTAGACATTTAATGACACATCTGTATAATAACGAGTTATTGGTCAATATTCTCAAGGAAAAGGAGAGATTTAGAGGAATGTTAGTGCTGCTCTTTTCCATATAATGACAGACTGTTATGTCATGAGTGTTTCAATGGTCTCTGTGAACCCTGTATATGATTTGACCTGATCTCGGATCAGTTTTATACATTTGTAGACATTTAATGACTCATTTATATAATAACGAGTTGTGGTTATTGGTCTGATTAACCAAGATCTCCATTAAACAATGATTTAATAAAATAACACATTCTATAGAGACGCTTCATGCTATTTGTTGTTATGCTAGATGATTTGTTAATTGCACTTAATAAAACAAATTAAGCACTGAAACAATTATTGGGTCAATGACAAATATAGGAGTAAAAATGTAAAATTAATTTGCAAAGAACTATTTGTATTCACATTGGTGAAAAACTTTTATACTATTTTATACCAGAGCAAAGGCAGACACTGTAAAGCAAGGGCTGAACATTCCGAATGTGTTGCTCGTCAAACTAAACATTATATAATTAATTAATTAATTAATTAATTAATTAATTAATTAATTAATTAATTAATTAATTAATTATTAAAATATATTAATTATTTTAGTCTAAATGCAGTTTAAAAAAATGGATGATACAATTCATAAAATTAAATATATATATTATATATCATACCTATAAATTAATTTTTAATATATACTTTTCTATATATATATATATATATATATATATATATATATATATATATATTATACATATATAGACACACACACACACACACACACACACACACACACACACACACACACACACACACACACACAGACGATGTGACAAAATCAATGACAAGTCACAGCCAATCAGAAGAGAGTGTGGGCGGAGTCTCAAAAATTTTTATATATTAATTTAAAACATTTTTTTAACTCTCTTGAATTCATATAAATTACTATTTAAAAAATATTATGTTTATGGAGAGTTGCACCACATGACATTTTAAAACTTGTCATGAAAAAATCATTTTAATACATTTAATTATAATCTTATATAATGTAATGTAATGTAATATAATATCTAATAATAGCCTATAATGTAATATATTAGTACTGGGCACTAATACAATTTAATATATTTATAAATTTTTTTTATACATTTAAATTTTTATTTATTTATCTTGACACAGTCCTGAGAGCCAATGACATCATTTCCTGTATATTTACTGCATTTATTCATTATTTTTATGAGTTTTGTTTTTGAAGCTTGACATTCTCGTTCACTGCAACCTGTCATTAAACAGAAAAGAGTCTTTATAATCTCTCATATTCTTCCTCAGTGAAACAGCATGTGTGTTTGAAGGGATGTGAGCAGGTGTGTGTCAGTCAGTCAGTGTGTATTGTGTGGTTGATCACATGACCGCACCTTGAGAAATGCCCAGCGCCGCGTACACGCCGACCCTCATATCCACGCGCTCCTGCGTTCGGTTGTTCAGCGCGTCGTTGGTCCATTCGCTGAGCCAGAAGTTCGCTCCGATGGCAGCGGCGCTCTGACAGCCGTAGAGGAAACAGATGAAGAGCGACAGCAGAGGCCCCACAGCCTTCATGTACTCCCAGTACACCTTCATCTTCACCTGCACACACACACACACACACACACACACACACACACACACACACACACACACACACACACACACCTTCAGCTTCACTATCAGCTTCACCTACACACCTTCAGCTTTACCTACAGTGACACACACACACACCTTCAGCTTCACTATCAGCTTCACCTACACACACACATTCAGCTTCACCTACAGTGATACACACACACACACACACACACACACACACACACACACACACACACACACCTTCAGCTTCACCTACAGTAAACACACACACACACACTCACACACACACACACACACACACACACACTCACCCGCCTGGTCTCAGTGGTCTCCGCCTGGATCAGCTTGTTCTCCTTCTCACACACACTCACAGACACACTCACACACACACACACTCACACACACACACACACACACACACACACACACACACACACACACACACACACACTCACCCGCCCGGTCTCAGTGGTCTCCGCCTGGATCAGCTTGTTCTCCTTCTCACACACACTCACAGACACACTCACACACACACACACACTCACACTCACACACACACACACACACACACACACACACACACACACACACACACACACACACACACACACACTCACCCGCCCGGTCTCAGTGGTCTCCGCCTGGATCAGCTTGTTCTCCTTCTCACACACACACACACACACACACACACACACACACACACACACACACACACACACTCACACACACACACACACACACACACACACACACACCCCCCACACACACACACACTCACCCGCCCGGTCTCAGTGGTCTCCGCCTGGATCAGCTTGTTCTCCTTCTCACACACACACACACACACACACACACACACACACACACACACACACACACACACTCACACACCCCCCCCCCCCACACACACACACACACACACACTCACCCGCCCGGTCTCAGTGGTCTCCGCCTGGATCAGCTTGTTCTCCTTCTCACACACACACACACACACACACACACACACACACACACACACACACTCTCACACACACACACACACACACACACACACACACACACACACTCACCCGCCCGGTCTCAGTGGTCTCCGCCTGGATCAGCTTGTTCTCCTTCTCACACACACACACACACACACACACACACACACACACACACACACACACACACACACACACTCACACACACACACACACACACACACACACACACCCCCCACACACACACACCCCCCACACACACACACACTCACCCGCCCGGTCTCAGTGGTCTCCGCCTGGATCAGCTTGTTCTCCTTCTCACACACACACACACACACACACACACACACACTCACACACACACACACACACCCCCCCCCCACACACACACACACACTCACCCGCCCGGTCTCAGTGGTCTCCGCCTGGATCAGCTTGTTCTCCTTCTCACACACACACATACACACACACACACACACACACACACACACACACACACACTCACACACACACACACACACACTCACCCGCCCGGTCTCAGTGGTCTCCGCCTGGATCAGCTTGTTCTCCTTCTCACACACACACACACACACACACACACACACACTCACACACACACCCCCCCCCACACACACACACACACTCACCCGCCCGGTCTCAGTGGTCTCCGCCTGGATCAGCTTGTTCTCCTTCTTCTTCTCCTCCTTCTCCACCTTTGGCTCTGAGTGTTTTCTCTCACTGCATCGTCGGCGCCGCGACATTTTCTTCGGGTTCTCCGGGTCATTCGACATGATGCTGATCTGCCTGTGAGCGACAGAACAACACTGATATATATACTGTAATCTCAGACAGTAATCTCACACACACACACACACACACACACACACACACACACACACACACACACACACACACTCATCTGCCTGGGAGGGACAGAACAACACTGATATATATACTGTAATCTCAGACAGTAATCTCACACACACACACACACACACACACACACACACACACACACACACACACTCATCTGCCTGGGAGGGACAGAACAACACTGATATATATACTGTAATCTCAGACAGTAATCTCACACACACACACACACACACACACACACACACACACACACACACACACACACACACACACACACACACACACACACACACACACACACTGTCACGGGTTGGGTAAATACAAAAAGGTGCAAGGACTCAAGTGCAGAGAAGAAATATTTATTAATAAAAGAAAAGCTAAACACAAAACAAAACCCACGAGGGGGAAAACATAGCTAGTAAATACAAAACCAAAAACAGAACAAGAACTTACTGGGGAATCACAGGAAACATTAGACAATGAACCGACACAGACTGCAAACAAGAGGGGACTTATAAAGGGAACTAATCAAGAGGGAACAGGTGGAAAAACTCAAACAATAATCAGATAACAAGTGGGAGGGATCAGACAATGACATGAGCACATGGCCCAAAATAACAAAACACCCATGTGCAGCACAAGACAGGACAGGCATGTGACATTACCCCCTCCCTACGGAGCGACTACCAGACGCTCCATCAGACCAGGGCGGGGCGGGAGGAACAGACCAGGGCGGGACGGGAGGAACAGACCAGGGCGGGACGGGAGGAACAGACCAGGGCGGGACGGGAGGAACAGACCAGGGCGGGACGGGAGGAACAGACCAGGGTGGGACGGGAGGAACAGACCAGGGTGGAGACTCTCCTTCGGGCGGCCAGGGCGGAGCAGACTGTCCATCGGGCGGCCAGGGCGGAGACTTCCCCTCGGGCGGCCAGGGCGGAGCAGACTGTCCCTCGGGCGGCCAGGGCGGAGACTTCCCCTCGGGCGGCCAGGGCGGAGACTTCCCCTCGGGCGGCCAGGGCGGAGACTTCCCCTCGGGCGGCCAGGGCGGAGACTTCCCCTCGGGCGGCCAGGGCGGAGACTTCCCCTCGGGCGGCCAGGGCGGAGACGACCCCTCGGGCGGCCAGGGCGGAGACGACCCCTCGGGCGGCCAGGGCGGAGACGACCCCTCGGGCGGCCAGGGCGGAGACGACCCCTCGGGCGGCCAGGGCGGAGACGACCCCTCGGGCGGCCAGGGCGGAGACGACCCCTCGGGCGGCCACGGCGGAGACGACACCACCGGCTCAGGAACAGGAACAGACACCACCGGCTCAGGAACTGGAACAGACACCACCGGCTCAGGAACTGGAACCACTGGCTCAGGCACTAGAACAGACACCACCGGCTCAGGAACTGGAACAGACACCGGCTCAGGAACTGGAACCACTGGCTCAGGAACTGGAACAGACACCACCGGCTCAGGAACTGGAACAGACACCACCGGCTCAGGAACTGACACCACCGGCTCAGGAACTGACACCACCGGCTCAGGAACTGGAACAGACACCGGCTCAGGAACTGGAACCACTGGCTCAGGAACTGGAACAGACACCACCGGCTCAGGAACTGACACCACCGGCTCAGGAACTGACACCACCGGCTCAGGAACTGACACCACCGGCTCAGGAACTGACACCACCGGCTCAGGAACTGACACCACCGGCTCAGGAACTGACACCACCGGCTCAGGAACTGACACCACCGGCTCAGGAACTGACACCACCGGCTCAGGAACTGACACCACCGGCTCAGGAACTGACACCACCGGCTCAGGAACTGGAACTGACACCACCGGCTCAGGAACAGACACCACCGGCTCAGGCACTGGAACTGGCACCACCGGCTCAGGCTCAGGAACAGACACCGGCTCGACGGCGGCCATCTTGTCAGGGGACACAGGCTCGGCAGGCGTGATGTGAACAGGCTCGGCGGCGGCCATCTTGTCCAAAGACACAGGCTCGGCAGGCGTGACGTGAACAGGCTCGGCGGCGGCCATCTTGTCCGAAGACACAGGCTCGGCAGGCGTGACGTGAACAGGCTCGGCGGCGGCCATCTTGTCCGAAGACACAGGCTCGGCAGGCGTGACGTGAAAAGGCTCGGCGGCGGCCATCTTGTCCGAAGACACAGGCTCGGCAGGCGTGACGTGAACCGGACTCGGGATCACCGGAACTGGGACCACCGGAACTGGGACCACCGGACTCGGGACCACCGGAACTGGGACCACCGGACTCGGGACCACCGGGACTGGGACCACCGGGACTGGGACGGAGGGAGTCTTCCTTCTCCTTCGTTTCGGGACCACCGGAACTGGGACCACTTGACTCGGGACCATCGGACTCGGGATCAACAGAACTGGGACCACCTTCCTGGCCATTCTCTCCTGATGGCGAATAAGACCCTCCACCATCGCCTCAAAAGTGACCCCGTCAAACGCCGATCGGATCAGCCAGTCCATCGGTTCGTCGAGCGCATGATTAAATAAGTCTTTACGAGCCTCCACGTCAAGATTCAGCCCCTCAGCTGCGCTACAAAACACGTGACTGAATTCTCTCACCCCCGTCCCCTGCTGACGAAGGGAGATTAGTTCCTGAAATTGGAGAATCCGCTCCCAGTGCGGACAGGAGACTGGTTGCGCCCCCTTTCTCCGCTGAGTCCTCATTGGTCGGTTCATTCTGTCACGGGTTGGGTAAATACAAAAAGGTGCAAGGACTCAAGTGCAGAGAAGAAATATTTATTAATAAAAGAAAAGCTAAACACAAAACAAAACCCACGAGGGGGAAAACATAGCTAGTAAATACAAAACCAAAAACAGAACAAGAACTTACTGGGGAATCACAGGAAACATTAGACAATGAACCGACACAGACTGCAAACAAGAGGGGACTTATAAAGGGAACTAATCAAGAGGGAACAGGTGGAAAAACTCAAACAATAATCAGATAACAAGTGGGAGGGATCAGACAATGACATGAGCACATGGCCCAAAATAACAAAACACCCATGTGCAGCACAAGACAGGACAGGCATGTGACACACACACACACTCATCTGCCTGGGAGGGACAGAACAACACTGATATATATACTGTAATCTCAGACAGTAATCTCTCACACACACACACGCACACACACACACACACTCATCTGCCTGGGAGGGACAGAACAACACTGATATATATACTGTAATCTCAGACAGTAATCTCACACACACACACACACACACACACACACACACACACACACACACACACACACACACACACACACACACACACACACACACACACACACACACACACTCATCTGCCTGGGAGGGACAGAACAACACTGATATATATACTGTAATCTCAGACAGTAATCTCACACACACACACACACACACACACACACACACACACTCATCTGCCTGGGAGGGACAGAACAACACTGATATATATACTGTAATCTCAGACAGTAATCTCTCACACGCACACACACACACACACTCATCTGCCTGGGAGGGACAGAAGAAAACTGATATATAAACTCTATTAATATTGATGATTTTAAGATTTTAAGAAATTTTCTGATTATTATTTTA
>NC_138238.1:38962350-38987350 GCF_964197995.2 Scardinius erythrophthalmus
TTAAAGCCAAAAAATATGTTTCAATGCAATTTTCATGAAGTAAAATCACTAAAAGCCTTCCTTCCGCTGGAAAAAATAGTCCCTGACCGTGAACAGCAACAGAAGTTAAATACATTATTTCACCACTAGATGGCGGCAAACACTGTCTTGTGAGTCGGCAATGGGCGAGTCAGTCACTAGAGAAGACTTTTATATTGAAAGAATTTGTGATAAGACAACAGACAAATGACTAGCCTGTCACGGGGAAACCCCTGAACTGTTAAAAGGACAAGATATAGCTGCAGACATTTAAACAGATTTATTTTTTATTATGAATATAGGACTGATGTCCTGAAGTAAAATGCTATACTGTAAATGCAGGTAACGTTACACTCGCTTACTCGATCTATAAGCTTCAATGAACAATATCAATAAGAGCATAGCCTATGTTTATGTTGCTAAGAGTGGTTGCAAGGTGTGTTGTGTAGTGATACATAGAACCATTGCGAATAAAACACAGCTATTGACCAATCAGAATCCAGCACTGGAACTTGATGAATGACCAATTACATTCTAATCTTTTTTAAGCAAAAATTCTATAGTCAAACTGATTAATAGGCACAGCTGAAAAATACTGCACATACAAATTAAAAAGTGAAATTAAAATAAATATCGGACAGCAATAGATAAATAAATAAGTACCTTTCCCTTGAGAGCCCCTTCAGGCCCGATGACCTTGTCAAAGATGTGTTTGGCAACATGAGCGTCGACCGCAGACAGAGGATCATCCAGCAGAAACACATCAGACTCGCTGTACAGCGCTCGAGCCAGACTCACTCTCTGCCTCTGACCACCTGACAGATTAATGCCCTGCACACACACACACCAAACGTTACGGCAAAAGCTGTTTTAGGGAGTAATACAATATTGTAACGCATTACTTCTAAAACTTCCCCTAACACTATTTATAGTTGATATTTGTCAAATAACAAAACATGCTTTGTATTTGAATTGCTCAGACGGGAAGAAAAACAATTACAGAATTGATGTACTGTCACGTCTAGTTTTGATTTGTCATGTGATTCCCTTGTCTGATGTGTCATGTTCTGATTGGTTCACGGTTCACGCCAGATTGCCTTTGTTTTTGGATTGTTTGAGAATATTCTGAATAAACTGCATTTGGGTTCTCCAAGCTTGCCTTCAGTGGACATCTGATTACAAATACAGGCCAGGAATGATTAAATGCAAATTTTAAAAAAATAAATAATATTAATTACTACAAAATAGTAATAAGTTTCTATATAATTGTTTCTACTAAATAAATGTGTTAAACTGACAGTTTATCTCTTTGTAAAAACATGTTTAAAAGCCCTGCACACATTCAATTTTTTAATTTTAATGTGATTAATTATATGATATGCTGATAAATTAATATAATTCATTGCAAATATTTGCTGTGAAAACTCCAACGCCTCAAAACAGGCTTTGTATTTGGTAATTAATTGCATTGCTAGAATTGCTCAGATAAGAAAACCAATGATTTCAGAATTTACATTCAGGTCAGGGATGATTAAATGTCTTATAATTAAATTATATTAAATACTATACAGCATTTTGCATTAAATGAGCGTGTTAAACTGACAGCCCACAGCACTATTGAGGTGTCCCCGTCAGTGTTGGGGAAGTTACTTTTAAAAAGTAGTGTTTGCTCGTTACTCGTTACTTTTAAAAAAAGTAATCCGTTACTTTACTTAGTTACCCCGTTTGGAAAGTAACTTTTTACGTTACTCGTTACTTTTACGTTACTTTTATGTTGCTTGACTTTGGGCAGAACACAATATCTGTTCCTAAATATCAGGGCTTAATTTGAGCCGGAACATGTTCCGTCACCTCCGACATTGGATCCGGCACCTTCTGTGTCACTAAAATTAATTGCCTAAATGAAAAAAAAAAAAAATTACTGTTTGTGTAGTGTTCAATGTTTGTGACACATGACTTGCGCGCTTGTTGTACGAGTTGAGATTGCTGTTAGCCTCGATCGTTTCACTCAGGGGAAAATTTTCAAAAAGACAGGAAAGATTGCTTAACTTTTTTAAATATGCTGGCCAGTCAGATCCCAAACAAGCAAAAATCGTTTCCGCTGATCAAAAAGCCAAGGAGACCACGGTGGACACAGTAGCTTAGTATCGACATAATATATCGTTATTTCGACATAATAAGGGGACATTCTAAACTGCATTAAGCCACATTAAGCGTTCTTATCGGCTAATGGTTTTCTATGGGAGGAAAATGCTTAACGTGTAAATGCGTTCATATTATGGGCTCATCTGATTTTTTGTACATAGCATAGTCTATTTGTTAGGATTTTAGTATCATATAATGATTAATAAATGCACGCACAATTATCCGTGAACTTGATCTGAACAAATGCCTTTCAACTTGTGCAAAATTCAGAATTAAATTAATGTGCAGAAATTTGTACAAACAGAGAGCATGTAGGCCTACTATTGTAGCCATTAAAAAAGCGCATTTAGTTTCATATTTGTTAAAATATTATGTTATTTTTTTCCATTTATGTTGATTTTATGAAAAGTGAACAGCACGACCGAGTAAGATAGGATGCGCAATATGAGACATGGAGCGGGTCAGATTTTGACCGTTGAGGTTGAAGTTGTTTTGTAGAAAGCCTTTCTTTAAAGTGAATTTCGTTTTGTATAAATTGTATCTTAATTTTAATCAATTTTTCATCAACCAATTGCCTGTATTTAATGAATAGGCCTATGAAACAAATATAACGGAGGCGCCCCTCGCTCACTTCACTTGCATTGCACGTGAACTAGAGCACATCCTAACTTAACGAAACTCAGTGTAGGCCTCACACAGACATGACAAATACATAAAAAAAAACAAAGTTTTAAATGTCTTTAAACGAAATAATTCAAAACGAAAAAAGAAAAAGGCTACTCTCTGATTATGTAATCCATTAGGCTTATTTATGTGCATTTCTCTCTATAAGCCCGTTCACACTGAGATGGCGATCGTCAACTTCGCAGCCGAGTCGACACTTTTAAGAGAAAACACTTGTTTATTAGGCTAATAAAAATAAATACACGGGTCACCGGATTTACAGATACACGCACACATATTATTTCGAAATTATTTCATATTATTGTGTTGAATAACATTATTATTAATAATAGCCTACATCTTTTAGAATAGGCCTATTTGACTGAATGCTGAATGTTGCGCTTGTTCAATTTAATCAAATTAAAACTTTAATTGTGATCATTAACATAACTGAATATTAATATTTAGTGGCCAAGTTTTCCGCAGCTCCCGTCAATGATCTAGCACCCACTCAGCACATGCGTTAAAAATTCTCTGGCGCTGTCCCTGCAGAGAAGCTATATGGCAGTGTAATTTTTTATTTTTTTGTTCCGTTACCTCCAACCCCCGTTTTGAGTCGCCGGATCCACCCCCCTCTGCGCTCCGGGACCTCCCACTTTACAAATTAAGCACTGCTAAATATGTAGACATAAAGTTATACAATGGAGGACATAACAGGTAATTATTTTGTGCTCTTTATTATAAAAAATAGTATCAATTTCAAAAGAAAAAAAGTCCTTCTCATTGGCGCTGCTGTGTGCGGTAACTTTTATTCTCAGCCGGCTCTGCATCATGGAGTAGAGTGCGACACTCCGCGATGAGCAGCTCGCCCGCGCCACTTCTCTCCGCTCCGCTCCGCTCCCCCTACTGAACTTTAAATTTCGGCAACAGCCAATAAAGCTTCCCTGCTCTCTAACACCTGTGCGAATCGCGTCTTGATAGCATAGGACAAAATGATACAGAAGACATTAGTTTTCAGACATACGACTCACTCTATCAAGGGAGTAGGAGAAAAAAAAGAGATTTTGAGAGAAAAAAATATATTTTGTTTCAAAGTACACATATTCAAGCTTTCTATATATTTCTCAGGTCTGTGAGACAAGTAGCTTATCTGAGTTTCGGTTCATTTACAGAATGGAGACGAGCTCCAGTTCACGCGCTGGCGCCGTCATGATTATTTTGCATTTACTTATTTATTAAATTCAGGCAATTAATTGGTTGGTAAAACATTGATTAAAATTAAGATAGGCTACAATTAATACAAAAGAAATTCGTTTTAAAGAAAGTCTTTCTACAAAAACAAACTTAATAAAGTGGTCTAAATCATGTCTGCCCATTCCATTTGTCTCCCGATAGCTATATTGCGCAAAATTTTTATTTTATTTAATTTAAACATAAATATGAAACTAAATTATTTTCTTCAGTTCTCAACAGTTCTCTTCTCTCAAGCGCGCAGCTGAGGCAGTGTTGCTGTCAAATATATCCATGTGAAAAGTAACGTTGCGCTGAATTGAAAAAGGAACTACGTTTCGTTACCAAATTTTTAGTAGTAACGCGTTACACTACTTTTTACCCGAAAAAGTAGTTACGTTACTGTAACGC
This sequence comes from Scardinius erythrophthalmus, assembly GCF_964197995.2. NCBI lineage: Eukaryota > Metazoa > Chordata > Actinopteri > Cypriniformes > Leuciscidae > Scardinius > Scardinius erythrophthalmus. The sequence goes on from NC_138238.1 coordinate 38,966,818, forward strand.
GTTACTTTGTAACGCGTTACACACAACACTGGTCCCCGTACCTTCTCCCCGATCTCAGTCTGGTCTCCTCCAGGAAGCACTTCCAGGTCAGGGGTCAGCGCGCAGGCCTCCAGCACATGCCTGTACTTCTGCTCCTCGTAGGGTCTTCCGAAGAGGATATTGTCCCTGAGAGAGGCGTTCTGGATCCAGGCCTGCTGTGGGACATAAGCCACCGATCCCTGCCGGAAGAGGAGAGCAGACCACCAGACAGATAAATGCCCTGCACACACACACACACACACACACACACACACACACACACACACACACACACACACACACACACACACACACACAAGTGCACACTCACACATACACACACACACACACACACACACACACACACACTCACACACACACACACACACACACACACACACACATACACACACATACACACGCACGCATGCACGGCACGCACGCATTGATTACTATGTGTGTGTGTGTGTGTGTGTGTGTGTGTGTGTGTGTGTGTGTGTGAGTGTGTCTGTATCTGTGAGGTAGTAAAGAAGCCTCACCCGTATGGAGATCTGGCCCTCGAGCTTCTCCATCTCTCCCAGTAGAGCCGACACCAGTGAGGTCTTCCCACAGCCCACGTGACCCACCACTGCCAGCAGAGAGCCCTGAGGCACCAGCACATTAATGCTGCACACGGGAGAGAGTGTTACTGTACATACACCAGTGTTTCTGCTGCGACTATACATCAATGCTGCACATCGGAGAGAGAGAGCGATGATGGATGGATGGATAGATAGATAGATGATAGATGAGAGATTATAGATAGATAAAAAAATTTGCACTTTCTAAGTGGTGGCATATAAATACAGATATTCCAGAATATTGCAAGGTTAGGTTAGTTTAATGCAATTCACTGTATTAAATTAGTTTAATGCAACAATACATTTGAAGCGCTAACTCATTTACTCGAGTGCATGTGTATATTCGTGCGAAAAAAATGCATGAAAATGTTTTCACACAGAAATATTGATGCTTAAATATTTTCACAGTTTTTTTTTCAAATTTAGAACCGACAGAAACCACATGCATGTGAAGATATCTCAGAGACATGGAAGGTGTAAGTGCTTTTATATAAATTATTATTATAAAATACTACATAACTAAGTGTATCTTGTGTATCTCAAAAAGATTCTGCATTAAAATGCATTCGATCAAGTGAAGTCTAGGCCTCCGTTAAAGTGTGTGTTTGTTTTGTGCACACTTGGCTTTACTGGAGTCATGTGCAACGCCCTTATATGGAGATAATGGGTGTGTGTTATGCTAATTAGGACCTGCTGACACGCCCCCTCATTTAGAATGGACCCTTTTCACATTTCCAGTTCCATAGTGGTGAACAGAAACTACAACATATATATTAAACTGTGCTAGATGATTTATGATGTTATAATTCACCCAAAAATGAAAATTATGTCATAAAAAAAAACCAGTGCTGGGCAACGATTAATTGCATCCAAAATAAAGGTTTGTGTTTACATAATCTACGTATGTGTGTACTGTGTATAGTACTATATACTGTGCATTTTGTATATATAGAAACACACACATGCATGTATGTATTTAAGACAAATGTGTTATTAATATATGAAACATTTATATTTATATATAATATAAATTATGTATAAATATATACAGTATATACATGCAAATAAGTCTTAAATATATACATGCATGTAGGTATTTATATATACAAAATAATTATACACAAACTTTTATTTTGGATGCGATTAATCACAATTAATCATTGCCCAGCACTAAAACACTCCGGAAGCCCCATCAACTTCTTTTGTGTTCAGCAGAAGAAAGAAACTCACAAAGGTTTGGAACAACTTGAGTGAGCAAATTATGACAGAATTTAGATCACAAACTGTGAAAAGGGTTCATACTCTGGATTCATCTGCATTAGAACGAGGATAACAACAGATGTAGGTACGAACGCCACATTACGAGTGAATGTGTTTAGTGAACATTGAGTTCTTACTTGTCAAGAGTGACCTGGTCTTGTTTGGCCCATGCGAATTTCCCATTGACAACCGTCACGGCATATTCTGAAGAGAGAGAGAAAGCGTGAGTAAGCTGAAGTGCGAGTTCAGTCATGATGATCAGAGGTTTCACAATGACTCAGCATGAGAACAAGAGCAGAAACATAAACCCGTTCCCGTCAAGTGAAGCTTGTGTTTGCTTGTAAAACTACCGGAGGCGTTGTTTCTTCTGTCCACACTCTCTGGATCCAGTTCATCGTGATTCAGGAAATCCTGGATGCGCTTCAGAGACACGCTGGCCTGACGAAAGATTACACAACCATGAGTCGAGAAGTGGGACAGAACTACTTCACAACACATCAGAAAGATAATCTCATTCCAGGAATATACTGTGGTGACTACTTCACAATCGTTTCAACAATCAGAACTGAACATGCATGAATCTGCCACATAGACTTTCTAAAAGTAGGTCAGTTTTGAATATATAACATAACATATGTTATATATTCAGAACTGACCAAGTTTTAGAAAAAGTAAGGCAACATAATTGTCTGCCATCATCGTTCATCTGTGAAATAAAGCTGTTTATTTCCATATTTATTTATATTTATTATATTACAAAAACGTTCTACATTTTTATATATATATATATATATATATATATATATATATACACGTATATATTTTTATTTAAAAAATATAAAGGTTTTATAATGTTATACACTACCATTCAAAGGTTTATGCTCAGTAAGATTTTTTTTATTTGGAAATAAATAAATATTTTTATTCAGCAAGGACGCATTAAATTGATCAAAAGTGACAGTAAAGACATTTATAATGTTACAAAAGATTCTATTTCAAATAAATGAGGTTCTTTTGAACTTTATTCATCAAAGAATCCAGAAAAATAAAATGTATCACAGTTTCCACAAAAATATGAACTGTTTTCAACACTGATAATAATCATAAATGTTTCTTGATCATCAGATCATCATTATTAGAGTGATTTCTGAAGGATCATGTGACACTGAAGACTGGAGTAATGATGCTGAACATTCAGCTTTGATCACAGGAATAAATTACACTTTACTATATATTCATAATAGAAAACAGTTGATTTACATTATAATAATATTTCACAAATTTTACTTCATTTTACTGTGCTTTGGATCAAATAAATTCAGCCTTGGTGAGCAAAAGAGACTCAAAAACATTAAAAACTCTTTAGAACGGTAATGTTTATATATCATTTTTAGTGTTAATCGACAGCGTCTGTGACAGCTCTAAAGTTGTATTAAACCGTGAATATCTGTAATATTGAGAGAATATTGATGAAGTGAAAGCTCACTTGTACGATGCTGCTGATGACTTGTGGAAGCATGTTCAACGGGAATCTCAGGATGTTGAACAGAGACAAGGACACGAAGGCCTTCTCCGCATCCAAGATGTTATCTTTACTCACAGTCACAAAGACAGCAAACGTAGTCAAGGCCACCTGAAGGACATCAAGAGCACAAGCACACACTCATTACGGGTTCAAATTTAGACTTCAGCAACAAAAACATGTTTTTCACGTGCACTTCCAGCATTGGTCATGTTTCCTACATACGTCATGACTAATGCACTTTTGAAACATGAGCCGGCAACTTGACACCTAGATAAGGATCTACAGCATATCAAAGAGAAACATTTTGCATTTTCCTCACACTCTAAAAAATATTGGGTTGTTTTTTCTACCCAAATCCTGGGTTGAGCCTTTAGGGTTATTTTTTCAGTGTTTGGGTAGTTTTTGTGTTACCCAGATCCTGGATCAGACGTAACAACCCAGTGTTTGGGTAGTTTTTGTGTTACCCAGATCCTGGATCAGACGTAACAACCCAGTGTTTGGGTAGTTTTTGTGTTACCCAGATCCTGAATCAGACGTAACAACCCAGTGTTTGGGTAGTTGTTTTTGTGTTACCCAGATCCTGGATCAGACGTAACAACCCAGTGTTTGGGTAGTTTTTGTGTTACCCAGATCCTGGATCAGACGTAACAACCCAGTGTTTGGGTAGTTTTTGTGTAACCCAGATCCTGGATCAGACGTAACAACCCAGTGTTTGGGTAGTTTTTGTGTAACCCAGATCCTGGATCAGACGTAACAACCCAGTGTTTGGGTAGTTTTTGTGTTAGTCAGATCCTTGGTCAGACGTAACAATCCAGTGTTTGGGTAGTTTTTGTGTTACCCAGATCCTGGATCAGACGTAACAACCCAGTGTTTGGGTAGTTTTTGTGTTACCCAGATCCTGGATCAGACGTAACAATCCAGTGTTTGGGTAGTTTTTGTGTTACTCAGATCCTGGATCAGACGTAACAACCCAGTGTTTGGGTAGTTTTTGTGTTACCCAGATCCTGGATCAGACGTAACAACCCAGTGTTTGGGTAGTTTTTGTGTTACCCAGATCCTGGATCAGACGTAACAATCCAGTGTTTGGGTAGTTTTTGTGTTACTCAGATCCTGGATCAGACGTAACAATCCAGTGTTTGGGTAGTTTTTGTGTTACCCAGATCCTGGATCAGACGTAACAATCCAGTGTTTGGGTAGTTTTTGTGTTACCCAGCTCCTGGGTCAGACGTAACAACCCAGTGTTTGGGTAGTTTTTGTGTTACCCAGATCCTGGATCAGACGTAACAACCCAGTGTTTGGGTAGTTTTTGTGTTACCCAGATCCTGGATCAGACGTAACAATCCAGTGTTTGGGTAGTTTTTGTGTTACCCAGATCCTGGATCAGACGTAACAACCCAGTGTTTGGGTAGTTTTTGTGTTACCCAGATCCGGGGTCAGACGTAACAATCCAGTGTTTGGGTAGTTTTTGTGTTACCCAGATCCTGGGTCAGACGTAACAACCCAGTGTTTCGGTAGTTTTTGTGTTACCCAGATCCTGGATCAGACGTAACAACCCAGTGTTTGGGTAGTTTTTCTGTTACCCAGATCCTGGGTCAGATGTAACAACCCAGTGTTTGGGTAGTTTTTGTGTTACCCAGATCCTGGATCAGACGTAACAATCCAGTGTTTGGGTAGTTTTTGTGTTACCCAGATCCTGAGTCAGACGTAACAACCCAGTGTTTGGATAGTGTTTGTGTTACCCAGATCCTGGGTCAGACGTAACAACCCAGTGTTTCGGTAGTTTTTGTGTTACCCAGATCCTGGATCAGACGTAACAACCCAGTGTTTGGGTAGTTTTTCTGTTACCCAGATCCTGGGTCAGATGTAACAACCCAGTGTTTGGGTAGTTTTTGTGTTACCCAGATCCTGGGTCAGGCGTAACAATCCAGTGTTTGGGTAGTTTTTGTGTTACCCAGATCCTGGATCAGACGTAACAACCCAGTGTTTGGGTAGTTTTTGTGTTACCCAGATCCTGGATCAGACGTAACAATCCAGTGTTTGGGTAGTTTTTGTGTTACCCAGATCCTGAGTCAGACGTAACAATCCAGTGTTTGGGTAGTTTTTGTGTTACCCAGATCTTGGGTCAGACGTAACAACCCAGTGTTTGGGTAGTTTTTGTGTTACCCAGATCCTGGATCAGACGTAACAACCCAGTGTTTGGGTAGTTTTTGTGTTACCCAGATCCTGGGTCAGACGTAACAATCCAGTGTTTGGGTAGTTTTTGTGTTACCCAGATCCTGGATCAGACTTAACAATCCAGTGTTTGGGTAGTTTTTGTGTAACCCAGATCCTGGGTCAGACGTAACAACCCAGTGTTTGGGTAGTTTTTGTGTTACCCAGATCCTGGATCAGACGTAACAATCCAGTGTTTGGGTAGTTTTTGTGTTACCCAGATCCTGGATCAGACGTAACAACCCAGTGTTTGGGTAGTTTTTGTGTTACCCAGATCCTGGATCAGACGTAACAATCCAGTGTTTGGGTAGTTTTTGTGTTACTCAGATCCTGGATCAGACGTAACATCCCAGTGTTTGGGTAGTTTTTGTGTTACCCAGATCCTGGATCAGACGTAACAACCCAGTGTTTGGGTAGTTTTTGTGTTACCCAGATCCTGGATCAGACGTAACAATCCAGTGTTTGGGTAGTTTTTGTGTTACTCAGATCCTGGATCAGACGTAACAATCCAGTGTTTGGGTAGTTTTTGTGTTACCCAGATCCTGGATCAGACGTAACAATCCAGTGTTTGGGTAGTTTTTGTGTTACCCAGCTCCTGGGTCAGACGTAACAACCCAGTGTTTGGGTAGTTTTTGTGTTACCCAGATCCTGGATCAGACGTAACAACCCAGTGTTTGGGTAGTTTTTGTGTTACCCAGATCCTGGATCAGACGTAACAATCCAGTGTTTGGGTAGTTTTTGTGTTACCCAGATCCTGGATCAGACGTAACAACCCAGTGTTTGGGTAGTTTTTGTGTTACCCAGATCCGGGGTCAGACGTAACAACCCAGTGTTTCGGTAGTTTTTGTGTTACCCAGATCCTGGATCAGACGTAACAACCCAGTGTTTGGGTAGTTTTTCTGTTACCCAGATCCTGGGTCAGATGTAACAACCCAGTGTTTGGGTAGTTTTTGTGTTACCCAGATCCTGGATCAGACGTAACAATCCAGTGTTTCGGTAGTTTTTGTGTTACCCAGATCCTGGATCAGACGTAACAACCCAGTGTTTGGGTAGTTTTTCTGTTACCCAGATCCTGGGTCAGATGTAACAACCCAGTGTTTGGGTAGTTTTTGTGTTACCCAGATCCTGGATCAGACGTAACAATCCAGTGTTTGGGTAGTTTTTGTGTTACCCAGATCCTGAGTCAGACGTAACAATCCAGTGTTTGGGTAGTTTTTGTGTTACCCAGATCCTGGATCAGACGTAACAACCCAGTGTTTGGGTAGTTTTTGTGTTACCCAGATCCTGGATCAGACGTAACAATCCAGTGTTTGGGTAGTTTTTGTGTTACCCAGATCCTGAGTCAGACGTAACAATCCAGTGTTTGGGTAGTTTTTGTGTTACCCAGATCTTGGGTCAGACGTAACAACCCAGTGTTTGGGTAGTTTTTGTGTTACCCAGATCCTGGATCAGACGTAACAACCCAGTGTTTGGGTAGTTTTTGTGTTACCCAGATCCTGGGTCAGACGTAACAATCCAGTGTTTGGGTAGTTTTTGTGTTACCCAGATCCTGGATCAGACTTAACAATCCAGTGTTTGGGTAGTTTTTGTGTTACCCAGATCCTGAGTCAGACGTAACAATCCAGTGTTTGGGTAGTTTTTGTGTTACCCAGATCCTGAGTCAGACGTAACAATCCAGTGTTTGGGTAGTTTTTGTGTTACCCAGATCTTGGGTCAGACGTAACAACCCAGTGTTTGGGTAGTTTTTGTGTTACCCAGATCCTGGATCAGACGTAACAACCCAGTGTTTGGGTAGTTTTTGTGTTACCCAGATCCTGGGTCAGACGTAACAATCCAGTGTTTGGGTAGTTTTTGTGTTACCCAGATCCTGGATCAGACTTAACAATCCAGTGTTTGGGTAGTTTTTGTGTTACCCAGATCCTGAGTCAGACGTAACAATCCAGTGTTTGGGTAGTTTTTGTGTTACCCAGATCCTGGATCAGACTTAACAATCCAGTGTTTGGGTAGTTTTTGTGTTACCCAGATCCTGGATCAGACGTAACAACCCAGTGTTTGGGTAGTTTTTGTATTACCCAGATCCTGGGTCAGACGTAACAACCCAGTGTTTGGGTAGTTTTTGTGTTACCCAGATCCTGGATCAGACGTAACAACCCAGTGTTTGGGTAGTTTTTGTATTACCCAGATCCTGGGTCAGACGTAACAATCCAGTGTTTGGGTAGTTTTTGTGTTACCCAGATCCTGGATCAGACGTAACAACCCAGTGTTTGGGTAGTTTATGTGTTACCCAGATCCTGGGTCAGACGTAACAACCCAGTGTTTGGGTAGTTTCTGTGTAAACCAGATCCTGGGTCAGACGTAACAACTCAGTGTTTGGGTAGTTTTTGTGTTACCCAGATCCTGAGTCAGACGTAACAACCCAGTGTTTGGATAGTTTTTGTGTAACCCAGATCCTGGGTCAGACATAACAACCCAGTGTTTGGGTAGTTTTTGTGTTACCCAGATCCTGGATCAGACGTAACAATCCAGTGTTTGGGTAGTTTTTGTGTTACCCAGATCCTGGATCAGACGTAACAATCCAGTGTTTGGGTAGTTTTTGTGTTACCCAGATCCTGGATCAGACGTAACAACCCAGTGTTTGGGTAGTTTATGTGTTACCCAGATCCTGGGTCAGACGTAACAATCCAGTGTTTGGGTAGTTTTTGTGTTACCCAGATCCTGGATCAGACTTAACAATCCAGTGTTTGGGTAGTTTTTGTGTTACCCAGATCCTGGATCAGACGTAACAACCCAGTGTTTGGGTAGTTTTTGTATTACCCAGATCCTGGGTCAGACGTAACAACCCAGTGTTTGGGTAGTTTTTGTGTTACCCAGATCCTGGATCAGACGTAACAACCCAGTGTTTGGGTAGTTTTTGTGTTACCCAGATCCTGGATCAGACGTAACAATCCAGTGTTTCGGTAGTTTTTGTGTTACCCAGATCCTGGATCAGACGTAACAACCCAGTGTTTGGGTAGTTTTTCTGTTACCCAGATCCTGGGTCAGATGTAACAACCCAGTGTTTGGGTAGTTTTTGTGTTACCCAGATCCTGGATCAGACGTAACAATCCAGTGTTTGGGTAGTTTTTGTGTTACCCAGATCCTGAGTCAGACGTAACAATCCAGTGTTTGGGTAGTTTTTGTGTTACCCAGATCCTGGATCAGACGTAACAACCCAGTGTTTGGGTAGTTTTTGTGTTACCCAGATCCTGGATCAGACGTAACAATCCAGTGTTTGGGTAGTTTTTGTGTTACCCAGATCCTGAGTCAGACGTAACAATCCAGTGTTTGGGTAGTTTTTGTGTTACCCAGATCTTGGGTCAGACGTAACAACCCAGTGTTTGGGTAGTTTTTGTGTTACCCAGATCCTGGATCAGACGTAACAACCCAGTGTTTGGGTAGTTTTTGTGTTACCCAGATCCTGGGTCAGATGTAACAACCCAGTGTTTGGGTAGTTTTTGTGTTAGTCAGATCCTGGATCAGACGTAACAACCCAGTGTTTGGGTAGTTTTTGTGTTACCCAGATCCTGGATCAGACGTAACAACCCAGTGTTTGGGTAGTTTTTGTGTAACCCAAATCCTGGATCAGACATAACAACCCAGTGTTTGGGTAGTTTTTGTGTTACCCAGATCCTGGGTCAGACGTAACAACCCAGTGTTTGGGTAGTTTTTGTGTTAGTCAGATCCTTGGTCAGATGTAACAACCCAGTGTTTGGGTAGTTTTTGTGTCACCCAGATCCTGGATCAGACGTAACAACCCAGTGTTTGGGTAGTTTTTGTGTTAGTCAGATCCTTGGTCAGACGTAACAACCCAGTGTTTGGGTAGTTTTTGTGTCACCCAGATCCTGGATCAGACGTAACAACCCAGTGTTTGGGTAGTTTTTGTGTTACAGATCCTGGGTCAGACGTAACAACCCAGTGTTTGGGTAGTTTTTGTGTTAGTCAGATCCTTGGTCAGACGTAACAACCCAGTGTTTGGGTAGTTTTTGTGTCACCCAGATCCTGGATCAGACGTAACAACCCAGTGTTTGGGTAGTTTTTGTGTCACCCAGATCCTGGGTCAGACGTAACAATCCAGTGTTTGGGTAGTTTTTTGTGTTACCCAGATCCTGGGTCAGACGTAACAACCCAGTGTTTGGGTAGTTAGTTTTTGTGTTACCCAGATCCTGGGTCAGACGTAACAACCCAGTGTTTGGGTAGTTTTTGTGTTACCCAGATCCTGGGTCAGACGTAACAACCCAGTGTTTGGGTAGTTTTTGTGTTACCCAGATCCTGGATCAGACGTAACAACCCAGTGTTTGGGTAGTTTTTGTGTTACCCAGATCCTGGGTCAGATGTAACAACCCAGTGTTTGGGTAGTTTTTGTGTTACCCAGATCCTGGGTCAGACGTAACAACCCAGTGTTTGGGTAGTTTTTGTGTTACCCAGATCCTGGGTCAGACGTAACAATCCAGTGTTTGGGTAGTTTTTGTGTTACCCAGATCCTGGGTCAGACGTAACAACCCAGTGTTTGGGTAGTTTTTGTGTTACCCAGATCCTGGGTCAGACGTAACAACCCAGCGTTTGGGTAGTTTTTGTGTTACCCAGATCCTGGGTCAGACGTAACAACCCAGTGTTTGGGTAGTTTTTGTGTTACCCAGATCCTGGGTCAGACGTAACAATCCAGTGTTTGGGTAGTTTTTGTGTTACCCAGATCCTGGGTCAGACGTAACAACCCAGTGTTTGGGTAGTTTTTGTGTTACCCAGATCCTGGGTCAGACGTAACAACCCAGCGTTTGGGTAGTTTTTGTGTTACCCAGATCCTGGATCAGATGTAACAACCCAGTGTTTGGGTAGTTTTTGTGTTACTCAGATCCTGGGTCAGACGTAACAACCCAGCGTTTGGGTAGTTTTTGTGTTACCCAGATCCTGGGTCAGATGTAACAACCCAGTGTTTGGGTAGTTTTTGTGTTACCCAGATCCTGGGTCAGACGTAACAACCCAGCGTTTGGGTAGTTTTTGTGTTACCCAGATCCTGGATCAGATGTAACAACCCAGCGTTTGGGTAGTTTTTGTGTTACCCAGATCCTGGGTCAGATGTAACAACCCAGTGTTTGGGTAGTTTTTGTGTTACCCAGATCCTGGGTCAGACGTAACAACCCAGTGTTTGGGTAGTTTTTGTGTTACCCAGATCCTGGGTCAGATGTAACAACCCAGTGTTTGGGTAGTTTTTGTGTTACCCAGATCCTGGGTCAGACGTAACAACCCAGTGTTTGGGTAGTTTTTGTGTTACCCAGATCCTGGGTCAGATGTAACAACCCAGTGTTTGGGTAGTTTTTGTGTTACCCAGATCCTGGGTCAGATGTAACAACCCAGTGTTTGGGTAGTTTTTGTGTTACCCAGATCCTGGGTCAGACGTAACAACCCAGCGTTTGGGTAGTTTTTGTGTTACCCAGATCCTGGATCAGATGTAACAACCCAGCGTTTGGGTAGTTTTTGTGTTACCCAGATCCTGGGTCAGATGTAACAACCCAGTGTTTGGGTAGTTTTTGTGTTACCCAGATCCTGGGTCAGACGTAACAACCCAGTGTTTGGGTAGTTTTTGTGTTACCCAGATCCTGGGTCAGATGTAACAACCCAGTGTTTGGGTAGTTTTTGTGTTACCCAGATCCTGGGTCAGACGTAACAATCCAGTGTTTGAGTTATTTATCGCAGACCTCTTCAGGAGAGAGCAGTGCAGCTCCGTCAAAATGGTGCGTGTCTTCGGTAAAATACAGGTTTGTGTACATTTTATTTTATCTATAAATTCGTTAAATTGTTCTGTATATCGTTTTTCCTCAATATATCGTGCAGTGTTTTTTAGAGTGCACACACACACGCACACACACACACACGAAAGTGCAGGCTCAGGGATAGAGGAGTGTTACCATGAACGGCGCGCTGGTCCAGGCCATGGTGGACAGAGCGCTGAGGTAAGCTGTCTTCTTCAGCACGTTCAGCTCCTTCTGTCGGATCTCCAGGATCTTCTCCTTGAAGGAGATTTCCCAGGCGTAGAGCTTCAACACCTTGATGCCGTTGAGGATCTCGTTCATCAGCTTGATGCGGTCGTCCTTGTGTTTCATCTGCTCCACCTGTGCACAGCATCACTCACACGCTCTTATTGCGTTCAGGGATATTTTTATTTTATTTTTTATTTTCGTTTTAATATAAATTACATTTTTGTAAAAAAAAAAAAATTCAGTTTTAGTTTTAGTTATTTTACTTAAATTAAAAAAAAAATGAAAATGAGAAATGTTGCCTTGGCAACTAGCTTAAATAAAATAAAGGTTTTTAATATTTTTTACAATTTTATAAATTAGTTTACAGTTTTTTTTATTTCAAGTAATGGATTTTTTTTTGTATGGTTTTAGTTATCTAATAACTCTGGTGCAGATATACAGACATCAATGACATCAAACAAGAAGTTTTGTTCATGTTTAGATTCGTGCTCTGTCTCTTTAAGAGGAACTGACACTTCACCAAAAATGTGAGTGACTGATAAGCTTGTGCTCTGGAAACCACAGCAGAAGATGATATATTGATAAGCAGCAGAACTGAAGGCCGTTGTATGAACAGACCGACTCAGTTTGTGACCGAATAAGTGTCAAACATGTTCCCACAATCGAACATACACTGTAGAAATCGCTCTTTTCTTTGCCACGATACAAAAACAACTAGATTTCAAATAGATTTTATGCATCAGTTATCCAATTTAAGGTTGAAAATGTGAAAATGTTCAGTAATAAATAATAGCATCTCTGTCATTGAATCACAAGTGAAGATTTCAATTCATCACTTTGTAAACATTACGGGATCGTTTTTTCTGAATGTTCTGGACTCAGATGAACAGGACAGCTGACCTGGTAAGTTCTGGTCTTCATGGCGATGAAAGCGTTGAATGGGATTAGCAGAACCATCACGGCCACACCAGCCAACACAGACGGACCCAGGTTCTGGAGAAAGACAACAATGAGAACGAATCGCTCACGTCTACTTTTCTGTCAAACATACAACAATCACTTTACCTCCCTTCGACACAAAACCACTGTCATTTCAGAAGTTTAGAGATACATTTAGTCTAGCGTTAGTTCTGGCAGGTCACGTAAGTCAAGCTCGCATCAGTGACTCAGCTGATCCACGTCTACCTTTAGGAATACGACACCTATCACTGTATACATATATAAGCTCCTTCAGTATTATCAGCAGCTATCGCGTTTCTCATGAGATAATTACCCTCCTCCATCCCCAGCTCATGGCATTCTGATTCCCCTTGAATCAGACTAAATTCTCGAATTATGTTGTACTTTAAAATCTTGACATTATGATATCTGCAATACATTGATGTTGGTTCTGTTCTGTGTACACTAAGGTGGGTTATTCCTGCTCTTATCCATGCTAGGCTAACCAGAACAGAACCAGACCGCCAATCCAAACTATATGCTAATTGTCAATCGTATTTGACGATAGTGGTCCAGACAGAATGTTTTATAGAAATAGTTTTTATATTTTATTAAAACTGTTTTTATATTTTTTATTTTATGCTTTCACCTTTAATTTTAGTTTTTTGCCATTTACCAATCAGATCAACACGAGTGGATCTCTGAGCTGCTGTGAGTGAGTGGAGGCGGGGTGAGGCACGGGTGTCGAGTTACATTCAAGCTATTTTAAGGCATAAAGAAATTTTTCCAAGGAAAAAATGTCTTTTTGGTGATCAAAGGTTTTTTTTTTTTTTTTTATGCTTTCACTTTAATTTTATTCAAAGATTTAGTAATTTTGTGTGTTGTTTGCCATTTTTGAATGAGAAAAAATTTGAAATTTCAGTTAATGTTTATTTAGTCATTTTGCTGTCTTTCTGTCATTTTTAGTATTTTCTTTCCTCATTCAAAGAGATTTTTTACCCTTGAATATATGATAGACCTGAAGAATGAAAGCAACATCATATACTAGGAAACATAAGAGCAACATCACATTCATAGAATTCATAGAAATTCACATTCATAGAAAATATTTTTTTTTATTTGTGTTGTTTCATTTGTCTTTCAATTTGTACTTCTTCATAAATATGGCTGTTTTTAAGGGTTTTCCAGGACTTCCATTTTAAAATAATCAAATTCAAGCACTTTAAGCATCTTGTACAAACCCTGGGTTTTTAACATGTCATTGGTTGAAGTTGAAAATTGACCATTTTTATCTAAACGCCAGGTTTCATGCTCTCGGCAGCCGATAATTCAGCTTAAAACACACGGCGGTCGTTCAACCGTTCTTCACCTCGTTGAAAACGAACCTGTATTTAATGTAGAATGACTTTTGTTGCACCTTGCACAGTTTTGTTCATGGTTTTCAGAGATGAAGGCATGTTACGTTCATTAAAAAAACGTAAAAGCCTCCCTTTTAAAGGCCTAACAGGAAAATGTATTTTACTCATAACTATGCATGATTATATGCCTTGAAGCATTTTAGATTTGCATTTAGAATTTTCCAGAGAAACATTATATATGTATGAATATGATTATCCTTTTAACAAAAAAAGCAAGGGGAAGTATTTAAATGTATTAAAATCTGTAAAAGCTTCACCTGCCACAGGAAGAAGAGAGCCAGAACGATCTGCAGCGGCGCTGACCACAGCATGTTGAGGAAGGTGGTGAGATCCATGAAGCGCTGGGCGTCCACAGACATCAGATTGACCACCTCACCCACCGTAGACGAGCGCTTGGCTGCGTTTGTGATCACTAGTGACTGTGAAGACAGATGAAAACATGTCAGACATGTTCCTACAATCCAACAAACACTGTAGAAATCATTCTTTTCACTGTCACACTGTTACAAAAACAACTAGATTTCAACTAGATTTTATGCATCAGTAACTAAATTTAAGGTTTAAAATGTTCAGTAATATATAATAGCATTCTCTGTCGTTGAATCACACATGACTGAGTCATTGAATCATTCACTCAACTTTTTTGGGTTATTTGAACTTTTAATGTTGTTTATATGTCTATGTGGTCTTTTTAATATGCTTTAAAGGGGTGGTATAATGCCCTTTTCACAAGATGTAAAATAAGTCTCTGATGTCCCCAGAGTGTGTATGTGAAGTTTTAGCTCAAAATACCCCACAGATATTTTTATATCGCATGTTAAAATTGTCACTTTTTGAGGGTGAGCAAAAACACACCGTTTTGTGTCTGTTCCTTTAAATGCAAATGAGCTGCTGCTCCCGGCACAGGGGGCGGAGCTTCAAGAGCTTGTGTCCTTTTACCTCAAACACACAGACATGCACTGAAAATATCAAAAACTTTTAGCCTTTTATGTTCAAACCGGAGTCAGACAAAGATGGAGAGACTCAAGAAGAAGTGACAACATGTAGAAGCAACAGGACATTTCTGAATGGTTAGTTGATGAATTTATGTAGCTTATGTGTAGTTATCTTCTAGTCAATGATTAGCATATTCTGTCATGATAATCTATAAATCGTGTTCAGGGGGAGGGGTTTATGTAAATTCTAGGGTTGGTGATGTCACTAACCCGGGAGGAATGTGGTGTAGTCTCTACCAGCCGTTTGTTGTAGTCCTTAAAAAGCGATTTCTGTAAAAGCAAATATCTCCCTTTTGCTCTGAACTTTGAGCGTTGTAACTTTGCAGATGTTGTTTATGCTCAAACAGCAACATTACACACTAACTAAAGTTAGAAAAGTCAAATCATAATCAACCACCCCTTTAAGACAAACCATGTGTAAATTCATAAGTCAACACCGTTGCTGAGTGTTTTCTCCTTAAAACTGCAGTGAACCAAAGACTCTAAAATGAAGATTCCATTTCATCACTTTGTAAACATTACGGGAACGTTACATTTGAATGTTCTCTGAACATTCCAAAAAAAGTAGTAGATTTAAAAAACGTTAGATTAACATCTGACCGAAACGCTTCAGAAAAACATTTCCATGAACAATGAATTAATGGCATTTTTGTGCAAACATTTTGAGAACATTATTAAAGAATCAAATCGAACATTCAATTAACATTTCATGACAAAGCACATTATTTGCTTCTTCAATTCAAGGAATATTGCTGGTGACGGACAGACTTACTCTAGGTAAAAGTGCACATATGTGTGTGAACATGCCGTCACGCCTAGCACACCTAAGGCACCTGAAATCCCTGAGCTATTCTTTTGCTTTTACTCTTTAGAGCAGTAGAGCAGAGGCCACATAGCTAGATTACCACCAAATCCCTGTCCGTCTGAAACTGCAAGACTTGAGCTTCTATAAACACAATGTCATGCTGGCGTCATGCTTGCATTTTAAATTAAACACAGTTGTGCATATCTTTTAGAAGGTATAATGTTTATATTGTAAATGTAACTCTTGTTTCTGCCAGTCACACATTCAAGTGCAACTGTTAATATAAGCTCAATTACCAGTATCTACTAGAGGTTTCATGCACTTTTCCTGGCATACCATACTACATTTATCTAAATAAACGGACAAACCTGTAAAAGTACACCATGGAGAGGTAATTTGAGTTTTGAAAGCTGCAGTTTCTAGTACTATGAACGGTCAAACTAAAGTGCTTCCTCATTATTTAACCCCCTAAACTAGCTTAAAAGCTTAGTTCACCCTTCGGTCATTATTTACTCATGTCATTCCAAACCTATATTTGATTGTGCAAGAAGTATGCATTTTTTTCTTTTGCCTTACACAAAATAAGATGTTAAAGAACAAGGAGCCCATTGTGTGGACAAAAAACCGCTGAGACGTTTGAGATATTGTGTTACACAGAAGAAAGAAATGCAAAGACAGCCAGCTTACAGGGAGCGTTCTGAGAGCTTTCTGTTCTGAACAAACGTTTCTTCAGAGTTATCTGGTTTTTAATAATGTTGGCGCAAACACGATATTTATACATTGTTCATAAGTTGTATGTTCGCCAAATGTTTTTTTAAATGTTACTACTTACGTTCAGCAAATATTTAGAAGTAGCGTTCCCATAATGTTTGCAGGATGACAAACTAGAATGTTACATTAAAGATGTAAAATCCAGCTTTTAATGCTGTTTATGTGTCTATGTGGTGTTTTTAATCTGCTTTAAGACAAACCATGTGTAAATTCATAAGTCGACACCATTGCTGAGTATTGAGTGAGTCTATTACTGAGTCTCAAAAACACGCTTTGAAATCGCTGGTGTTTCTGACGTCACAAACTACCTTGTAACCAATCAGATCAACGTGTGATCGTCAACCAGTGCATCTCTGAGCTGGGGTGAGTGAGTGGAGGCGGGGCTCATTTGCATATTCATAGAACCGCGCATACTAAATGAGGCAAGGGTGTCGAGTTACATTCAAGATATTTTAAGGAAAAAAACTTTTTAAATATGTAATTTTGGTGATCAAAGATGAGTTTTAAGGGATAAAATGATTGACTACAGGGAGACTTTAATGTTCACAAAAAATGATGTTTTCTACATACAAATATTGCATTTTGGTCTACGTGAGTGTTTTCTTGTATGTACCTTCCTGTAGATGGCTCCGATGATCCCAGAGCGAAGCCTCATGCCCGTGACAAAGCAGTACTGAAAGTGCTGATGCAAGATGAGGGTCTGTAAGAGGGAAGTGCCGAACATCAGGAAAGCCAGCGCGTAACCCCACCACAGCGGCGCGTGCTCGTTTTTGGTGAAGTCAATCAACAACCTGACAATGAAAGGAGAATCCTGTTAAAACCACAGCTCTGTCGTTTCATGCAATGTGGTTTCCCTGAGTCATATTTACACGAACAGTCAAAAGTTTGGAATAATTAAGTCTCTTCTGCTCACCAAGGCTGCAAAATACAGTAGAAATCGTGAAATATTATTAGAATGTAAAACAGCTGTTTTTTATGTGAATATATAGTAAAGTGTAATTTATTCCTGTGATCAAAGCTGAATTTATTTGATCACAAATACAGTAAAAATCGTGAAATATTATTAGAATGTAAAACAGCTGTTTTTTATGTGAATATATAGTAAAGTGTAATTTATTCCTGTGATCAAAGCTGAATTTATTTGATCAAAAATACAGTAAAAATCGTGAAATATGTGACATGTATCAACATTATTATAATGTAAATCAGCTGTTTTCTATGTGAATATATAGTAAAGTATAATTTATTCCTGTGATCAAAGCTGAATTTATTTGATCAAAAATACAGTAAAAAATGTGAAATATTATTATAATGTAAATCAGCTGTTCTCTATGTGAATATACAGTAAAGTGTAATGTATTCCTGTGATCAAAGCTGAATGTTCAGCATCATTACTCCAGTCTTCAGTGTCACATGATCCTTCAGAAATCACTCTAATATGATGATTTGATGCTCAAGAAACATTTATGATTATTATCAATGTTGAGTTGCTTTATATTACTGTTTTGACTGTATTTTTGATCAAATAAATGCAGCCTTGGTGAGCATAAGAATTAAAAAACAACGTATTCCATACTTATACCTTGTAGTGTACGATTCAAAATGGCAAAAAGGACTGTAGAGAAACATATTTGCATTGTGTTTGCATTGTGCAGAGAGTGTGAAAAGCATACGTGGCGAAAGCAAAACACCATGCAAACGATTTTACAGGGTAAAGATTAATGTTACACTTCCTTCCAGCTAATCAGCGCGTTTCGTGTTTGTTCTGCCTGTTATAAATAAACAAAACAAATCCATGTGTGTAGTAAAACCCATATCTAGGTAAATGTTAAAGGAACAGAACAGCTATTGTGTCTGTCGTTATCAGACTGTCTCCAATTACACCTGTTGCTTTAAAGAATATCACTCAGGACATGAAGTGAGTAATGTTCAACATCTTTATTATGGATCACTATATTACATTAACGACAGGGCTGACAACTCGCACACATTCAGCGTGAGACTCACGCTTTTCACACGCTCTCACGTCACAAATTCATTTTCTCACGTAGAGGAAAATCGCGAAGCAAAGAGACACTGACGCCGACAGATATGAAACAAATCCTCAGCTCTCAGATTCTGTCAATTTCAGTACGAAATTCAAACAATAAATACGGTTTTGGCGCTTGTGATCGCCTCAGTTCAAGCGGCACGTAAAGCGATTATCTCTAATACTCTTTACTACTAGTTAATAGTAAACACGAATGAACAATAGGTGTGTTGAAAGATACAGTACAACTTACCAAAATAAATATGCCTCATACATAATATCGATCAATCAGTGTTTTCAACCGCAGAAAGAGGTCAATAAAACAGCTGGAGAACAATATAACGTTACATTGACCTCAGGAAAGCCATTTAATTCATTAACATAGTAGTTAGTTGCTAGAAAAATTAGCTATAGAGAGGATAGTTTGCTAAATATGTTCACTATATGTTTTGACAATCACTTATTGTGATGCACGTTTTTTTACATCCCCCTAATCCCCCCTTCCATAATTCTCACTCTAAACTCAACGTTTGGCAGCCCTGAAAAAAGAAAACTCATTACAACCCAGTGGACATCTGCTGTAAATCTGAGAACTGGTAGATAAGAGTGATTAAACATCATTTTACATCATACACACACGCACACACGCACACACACACACACACACACAAGCACTCGTCAGTAGTGGCAGCTATAGTGTGTTCTGGGTCTCGATGTCGGCTTCACACACACACACACACACACACACACACACACACACACACAAACACACAAACACACACACACACACAAACACACACACACACACACACACTCATCAGTAGCTGCAGCTGTAGTGTGTTCTGGGTCTCGATGTCGGCTTCACACACACTGTTAATGGGCCACTGCAGTTCCTGCTCCAGCCTACAGGAGCGCTGCTGAGTATGGACTTAAACACACACACACCTGTAGGTCCCCACTTGGTCAAAAATGTAAAAAATTCACCAGAGCGTGTTTTAGCTGATTTTAACATGTTTTAAAGCATGACCAACAGGGGACTTGAAAAAAGTCCCCACTTGGCTCGACGGTCCCCTGTTGGTGAGTGTGTAACGACACCAAGGTCCCCACTTAGATAGATAGACAAGTACACACACACACACACACTCGTCAGTAGCTGCAGCTGTAGTGTGTTCTGGGTCTCGTGTCGGCTTCATACACACACACACACACACACACTCGTCAGTAGCTGCAGCTGTAGTGTGTTCTGGGTCTCGTGTCGGCTTCACACACACACTCGTCAGTAGCTGCAGCTGTAGTGTGTTCTGGGCTTCACACACACACACACACACACACACACACACACACACACACACACACACACACTCGTCAGTAGCTGCAGTCGGCGTCACCTGAGCAGCTGCGGGTTGACGAAGGTGATGAGGTCCTGCAGGAGTTTGTAAGCGGAGCCGATGAGGAAGTAGGGCCCGAAGGCCCGGATCAGGGCCCGCAGGAACGAGGGCTGCCGGGACTCCTTCCGCGGGGCCAGCAGAACCTGCGCCTCCTCGGGACCCACGTGGTTCGTTTCAGCGCCAGCGTCCGCTTTCGTGAACGCGGCCTGATCCTTCACACTCTGCTCACTGCACACAACAATACACTCTGAGTTTAAAACGTGCTTTTGATCGTCAGCACTACGCTTTTCTAATAGTCACAATCATTTATTAACAAACAAGTATTCATTACTTCAATGAGCTCATTGTTTTGCATTAAATTATTACATTGTTTAAATTAATACTTTTTAGCTAACTGTATATGTACATTTCTGAAATACATAACTTAGACAGTTTCCTCTGATAACAGATCTCTCTAAACTGTAATGTGGACTCATGTATTTCCTGTAAAGCTGCTTTGAAACCATGTGTATTGTGAAAAGCACTATATATAAATGTGAA
>NC_138238.1:38992350-39039850 GCF_964197995.2 Scardinius erythrophthalmus
TATGCATAAATAAAATATTGCACACGATTCTAAATCAGATGGCATGTGTTATAACCAGGAGCAAGAATCAGATGAATTTGACTTGTAAAGCAGCAGCTAGTGGAGTGACAGCCTTGAGCTGTGTTGCTCTGTGAGTTAGATAAGCTGTCTTAAGCAGGTTTGAGGAACAACACTAGCACTATTCTCTCAAAACACTCGTGGCCTGAGCTGAACTCCTCTCAGAGCCGAGGAAACATGTAGGTCAAAAGATGCATGTGAAGATAAAGGGTGCAGAGAGTCAAACATCACTGAGAGATGAACAATTCACACGGTTAGACAGAAACAAACGAGTATCTACGTGGAACGAATGCACTAATCAGGTTTTTTTGGGGCACTGACCTCTCGATTGGCATGCAGGATTTTGGACCGGAAAGGCACAATGGCACACAACACTGAGATCGTCCAAAATATGAAGAGCACACCGGACGACTGCACACCCCTCAGCCTCTCGAACTGGATCAGGAACGTGGCTAACAACTGGAGTAGAGAAAATAACGTTTTACACGACCTTCTGGGCAGAGACAGACGACCTCTGGACGCTCTGTCTGTGTTCTTACCAAAATACAACCGTTTTAATACTTTTAAATCAATTTTCCTAAACTCTTAACACACCTACAACACACAATTGGCAGAAGGGTTAATTTCATGCTCAAAAACACACATTGTAAAATAAAAATAAAAATACAATAATACACTAACACAATACACAATGTCTACCAAAACACTGCAAACATGTCTCAAAATCAAATCATTATTCCAAAACTCTTCTTCCAACAGGAACATTTAGTCAATCATAGCACAATGTCATAAAAACACACACTAACATCAGAAACTGCATTATTTAAATGTGCCCTTATACAAGACAGTGGGCCCTATCTTGCACCCAGCGCAATTGACTTCGTACAGCGACGCATGTATCATTATGTACCTATTTTGTACCCGACGCACAGCGGACTCTTCCCTCCACAGACGCACGTCAGTAAATTAGGGAATGAACTTGCGTTCCCGGGGGCGGTTCAGGGAAAAGAGGAGGTGTGTTCCAGCGCAAACGTTCCCTGGTGCTATTTTGCAGTTTCAGAAAACAATTCCGCCACTGACCAGGAGAAACCTCGTCTAAAGTCAGTGGCGCGTCGCGCATGTTATTCAGATGCTATTTTAAGGGTGCATGCTTGGCCATAATTAATGTAGCGTGTGCACAACACACACACGCACTTTGCTTCTCTCATCTACACAGAAGTAGCAGTTTTCATTTTTGCAAATCATAGGCTACATTATTACAAGGGAAAATATTACCACACGAGGGAAATCATTGTTGTGTCCATGAAGATGTGAAAGAATAGGCATAAATCTAGCTTACACATTTACCCAAATTATTATACACCTGTTTAACCGAAGCTAATTTGGGTGTGTTTCTCCATCCCCAATGTCACTTCTCTGTGTTTTACGGCCCTGACGAGAACGCCGGTCTCCTCGGCTGTGAACCGCTCCTGGCAAATCCGCCGTTATAATAGCAATCCGCCATGGAACAAGCGCGCCTGCTCTTAAAGGGAATGTGAGATGTCGCTCTGATTGGTTTATTTCACGTTACGCCCAAACCACACCTATGAGTAATGAAGCGACTTCAGACCAACACATTTTAGATTTGCGTCGGGCGCAAGAGTCATTTATCCCGCCGGTATAATAGCAACAGTGCCCGAGACCCGCCCACAAACTTACTTGTGTTTCGCGCTTGATACTTGCGTTTCAGATCGTTACAACAGGGCCCAGTATATTGTATTGATCATAGACTGTGTTTTGCACTTGTTTCTTTTGAAGCCTCTGTACAATGCAAAAACTCACTGAAATGATTTTAAGATCAGACTCTTGGGACACAAGCAACATATTTGTCAGATGTTCTCACTTACCATTGTCATGCCGACTATTAAAGGTGTAACAAAATATATTGGGGGTCTAAACTGATTCTGGTTCATCTCATGAAATGAAGAGAACAGGTCTGTCCAGCATACTATCCACAATATCAAGCCAAGAACCTGCACACAAAAATATAATGAATCATTACAAACAGTAACAGAGAAGTGAAGCCACAAACATACGCATATCAGCTAACAGGAAACATTCTTTAGCTAACGTTCTGGCAAGGAAATGTTCTTATCAGGGCTCTCACAAATAAAAATGTGTGTAAATCTACGTGTATGTCCGCCTGAAAGCCCAAAATGGCGTACGTCTATTCAGACTTATAAAAGCGAGCGTACGCCAGAACCTGCGCAAAATCCCCTTTATAATCCCAGTCAGAGGAAGATTGTGAACATGCGTCTCCTCCCCGAAATAACCATATATGAGCTTACAACGCCTCGTTTACTATATCCTCATCTGCATATGCATATTCATGCACATGATCCAATGTTTAACGGTACAAGACATTAGGAAAATATGAGATACGGATGTGCGTCACATTACATTGCGAAAAATCATTTAGTAGCCGATCCTCGCCTTGTTTTCGAATAAATAAATCAAAATAGTATAAAATACATTTCAGAGAAAGTTTTTCTCAATCTTTTCCACTGGACAAATAGTATTTTTAATATATGCTTTATACTTTTAATGGAAACAGATTGTGCATTATTGATCATCATTTGCGTGTAAATATTTCCTCAGTCCACGAGTTCTGCTATTATCATGCGCTGAGCAAACATTAACACACAGCATGCCTCAGGAAAAGTGTTCGAACGCAGCGCATCCACTACTAATACTTCTATTCATTAGAATATATATAGAATATAATCTTAACTCCATTAATGAGAATGGCATATTTAATCTAAATGTGTATATCAGATGTAAAACAGAGTTTAAATCAGTCTTGTATGTATTTAAACTGTTATTGTGAACATGCACTGTATTTATGATTAGGACTCATAATGAATATTAAAGTGGTTTTCCTTCATCAGCCGTCAGTCCCTCAGATCAACATCGGTGTCTCCAGAATATTCACACGCATGATCAGAGTTACAGATGTACTTACACACTCTCCCATCAAGTGTGTGTTTATAAATCACAACTCATGTGTGTGAAGTGGCGTATATATATAATATATATATATATATATATATTTTTTATTTTTTTTTGCTGATCAGAAAAAATGATCCGAACCATGAATTTTGTGATCCGTTGCACCACTAGAAATTATGTTTGCATTACCTTATTGGGGACATTAGCAATACATTCTAAGGGAGATGTTGAGATCTCTTACTGTTTTGATTCTGTTTAATACAGACATCATGATGTATCCCCTGCTGTTCCTCCTGAGGTAGAGGATGTAGAAAGGTGAGGTGACCCACAGGTAGATGCAGGGAGCCCAGGGCAGGACCGACAGCTGGAAGCATTCTGGGAGATCGGGCCGGGCGGAGTGCAGTGTGAGATTGGGCTGTTGAGGGAGCAGAAGCAAACAGCATGCTTAAAATCAGAAACATGAAATCAGATTTAATAATTATGAATGATAGATGCACTTTTATGGACAGATGCACTTTTATGATGGACAGATGCACCTTTAAGATGGATAGATGCACTTTTATGATGGACAGATGCACTTTTATGATGGACTGATGCACTTTTATGATGGACAGATGCACTATTATGATGGATAGATGCACTTTTATGATGGACAGATGCACTTTTATGATGGACAGATGCACTTTTATGATGGACAGATGCACCTTTAAGATGGACAGATGCACTTTTATGATGGATAGATGCACTTTTATGATGGACAGATGCACTTTTATGATGGACAGATGCACTTTTATGATGGACAGATGCACTTTTATGATGGGCAGATGCACTTTTATGATGGATAGATGCACTTTTATGATGGACAGATGCACTTTTATGATGGACTGATGCACTTTTATGATGGACTGATGCTATGATGGACAGATGCACTTTTATGATGGACAGATGCACTTTTATGGTGGATAGATGCACTTTTATCATGGACAGATGCACTTTTATCATGGATAGATGCACTTTTATCATGGACAGATACAGTTTATGGACTTCAAAACAGAAACAGCCATTCACTGCCATTATAAAGCTTGGAAGAGTCAGGAAATCATGGGGTAATTATCCTTTTTGGGTGAACTAACCCTTTAAACAACATGATTCCATATACATTACAAACAGATTCCAGATTCTGCAGAGATGGAACAAAATACGGCGTGTTCAACATGTGATCCTGCAGCGCTCTTGAGTAAAATGTTCTATATGGAACCTTAAAGGGGTCTGTCAGGCGCTTCATATATTGACACTTTTAGGGGTCTTTATTTATTTATCTAATTAAGTTTTATTTAATTTTTTATTTTAATTAATTTAGGGCTGTGCAACAACTAATCGCATCCAAAATAAAAGTTTGTGTTTATATAATATGTGTGTATAATTATTTTGTATACATAAATACACACACATGCATGTATATATTTAATAAAAATGTGTTATTTATATATTATATAAATTATATATAAATATATATACAGTATATACATGCAAATATCTCAAATATATACATGCATGTGTGTGTGTATTTATACAGTATATACTAAATAATTATACACAGTACACACACATATATTATGTAAACACAAACTTTTATTTTAGATGCGATTAATCGACACCACAATAAATATGTATTTGATAACGCTTTGATTAATGAGACTTGAACAAACAATGTTCCTCAGTGGCTCGGCCGTGGAAACGTCTCTATAAAAGAGTTGTGTCTCTAGAGAAGAGCTGTATTCTCTTATCGACAGCAAACAGAGCCAGGATTTCTTCTCAGAGATGCATGTTTCTCATGTGTCGTCGGGCTGAAACCCCAGGAGGCGTCAGTCGGAGTCTCAGAGGATGAGGTTTGCGGTTTGAAGGGAAGACACCTTTCGCTGTGCAGACGCAGACGTGGTTATAAGATCAAATGCACAAATCTGTGCATTTCTGTACGCTTCGGTCAGAGCCGAGTCTTTAAACTCAAGGTGAACGACTCAAACCAGCAGAATGACAAAGACAGATGCAGCTGAAACTGTGTCAAGGTCCTTTAAAACGAGTCCGTTTCTAGACAGAAGTGTGTTGGGTGAGATTTAGCTGCTTAATGTTAGGTCAGATTGTCAAGACAAAAAGAATCAAAACATTGATCAACTGACTAGTAAACAAAAGGAGACATTATAAAGACTTTTTAATTAATTTAGCATGCAATAAAACACCCACACATCAACATAGTGTCACCCCAGATACATGTGGATTCAATGCATGGGCCAGATCTGGGCAATGAAAAGAGAAAAAATATGCAAAAACATCATAAAAGTGATACACACGAGTATATTGCAAGTCTTCTAAACCCATACGATAAGAGTAACAGACTGAAATGTAAGACATTGTTACAGAAAATCTTGACATCTGTAAGACTGGAGAAACTGGAAGAACTGGAAGAGAGAGCTACTCTCTGAGAAAACAAAGGAAACTAACATTTGAACTCTCTTGCTATATTGCCATCCCCATTCGAGACACGATCACACGTGAGTTGATCACCTCCCAATTTACACATCATTCCCTTCACCCATCCCCACCTGAATTCACCCAAACATCTATATGGTTTAATATGAGCAATTATCATACAGTGTTATACATGTTTGGTATCATTTGAAATGTCTCAGTGCGACTGGTACAAAGGTCTCATTCCCACAGAAGTAAAACAGAAAGCTAATAAGGTGTGGAGAGTTTAGAGATATCTTGTTAACAGCTGTGGGTTTGACCCCATGTAGATCAACCTCTGTTCCCATCTGAGAAGAGGTTTCTGCCTTGGTCTGAGTGTTTAGGGAGATGCTGAAGAGGCTCAGGGCGATTTGTAGCTCAGATTAGCCCGTGATGCTGAGTGTATGAAGGCCCTCTGCATCATGTATTTAATAAACTCTCTTTATTCCAGGGCATTTGATGTTTTGTATTTATTATCTTTGAATTGACTTTGAAATTGGCACAATACATTTACCTGACATAACAAATTGTTACATTTGATTTTATTCCGACTGACTCTGAAATAGTTTTCCCAGGTAGATTAAACGGATTCATATGTTACCGCTAGTTTTGCGTCAGATTAGTGACGACTAATATTTGGCACTGATTCAAGTGTACGTGTTTTGCAAAGACAAGAAGTGAATTTCCATTTAGAACAGCAAATGCTGCTTGACCAACCTACATTTCGGTGTGTCTTACCTCTGTTTTAATTTAATGTTACTTTAGATACAGTAAGTGTACGTGGGAAACCACACCATGGCCAATCCAAGGCTATTATAAGAGAAGTAAAGTTGGTAAACTTATATCTGTAGTTGTGGCCATACCTCTACTGAAGTAAACGTTACTTTAATTTCAAGTGTATGCAATCACGAGGGCTATACTAGAGTATCTTTGATTGTGTCAGCGTGAATGCGACCGATCTCAGGAATATAGCAATAACCTCTGTTTAGTGACCGAAGCTGGCGAGTTTGTGATCATTAAACAAGGCGTGAGGCGACATATGAACGGGTAAAATATAAGTAAAGAGTTAAATAGAACAATCAAATGTATTGCTGAACTAATATATAATTGACCAATAACTAATTGGCAATCTAACTTAAATTCGAGGTTATGATCAAATGGAGTTAGATATAAAATGGAGTCAGATAAAAGCTTAAATGGAATTAAATTACTTTGCCGTGTGGAAACACAGTAACGCGCAGTAACTTCACCCGTTCTATCACATGCCGCCTTTGGACCGATCTAGACGGGCTTCCACATCCATCCTAGCTCTTTGTGTTTTCATGTTCATTCAGAAGAGAAATAGCCAAGACTTTCTTTATTATAGTGGATTTTTCAGTCTGTTCCTCACACAAAGCCTCAGAAGACTTGAGTTATAAAGCACAAGCCGTTACATTATATTAGACTATACTATATGATATTGTATTAAATACTGTGGGGGCTGTTGAATGCTTGAATCTGATTGGTTGATGAACGTTCTAAGGTGTTCAGTTATATTCAGGGAAACTCACGGCTAAAGTAGTTCCGGCAGGTTTCGACCACAGTACAGCTCCATATCACTACGCCAAATGATTCCAGTTATTTCAGACGACAACAGCAAAAGAACCAAAACCCACAACGACACTGACCATACAAATAAATATAGTAAACAATAAGATAAAATCGACAAATTATTGCCATGTTTTTTTTGCCACAAAATCACGTTTTATTATGTACGGAAAGCACATACTCTCTTTCTCCCGCTGAAACACACACACATACAGTACAGACACACACTCGCACAGAAACGTGTTGTCAGCGCTGCCATGATGATTTTATCAGTAAAATAGTTTAACTTAAAAGCTACATGACATTTCTCACTAGCGAGGAAATAACGGTGTTGTTCTTGAAGCAGATCAACTTACAGTTTCACTATTAGAGACGCTGATGCTGAACACTGTTGAGAGACACAGAATAAGGTCATTTTCTCTCTCTCTCACTAATAACTGCATTAATAACTGCATTAGTGGCTCATTCCTCCGTTAATAGCTCTAAAATGACGTTTTGGAATTAGCAACGGAGGCTTGGGATGAGATACGCAAGAAATTAGTCCCACACACAAGAGCGATTTAAAGACAAAAACCTGACAAATAGAAATTACCTATAATAAAATGAATAAATAATCAATTTAATTTAATCTTAAGGTTATTTCATCATATTGTTGGAAACTCAGAATCGAAGACCAGGAGACTTTTGGGATCACGTTGAAGAAGTTAGTCTTTATTGAGGACTTCGCGTTGACGTGGCTGCAGTTCTTCAAAAGTCTGACTAAGTGGACGTTCTCTTACAGTTTATATACATTTAGGGGCAGGAACCAAAACTTTGTGATGAGACAGGTTTAGGAACCTGTTCTAGACTGAGAGTGCTGCCCATCCTAATCCACTCAGCATATCTATTCAAATGCTGAGACCCGAGTACCGGACTGGCAGGACTCTCTTGCTAAAACACAAGCTCCAAGAGCCATTAAGAGTTTCAGTAAAACAGGACTGACCGGAGTCTTTTGCTAGAAGCTCTGATAATCATCATTTATACCTAACCTTAACATGCTAAATTCAATGTAAACCTAAATTAAACATTTTAATAAATTTGTAATACAACAATATACAGTGAAAGAGTAAGAAAAATTTGTGCGCATGAATTATGGGGAACTTTTCATGAGAAGTTCTCCTGTGACGAACAAATACGAAATAATCCACGCAATTATTAGTGAATGAGACCCTTAACGTTCTTATAACTATGAATTTTTTTAATAAAGTCCCCATAGTCAATCATTTTGTCCCATAAATCTCATCTTTGATCACCAAAATGACATATTTAAAAGTTTTTTTCTTGAACAAAAAATGCCTTAAAATATCTTGAATGTAACTCGACACCCTTGCCTCATTTAGTATGCGCGGTTCTATGAATATGCAAATGAGCCCCGCCTCCACTCACTCACTCAGCTCAGAGATCCACTGGTTGACGATCACACGTTGATCTGATTGGTTACAAGGTAGTTTGTGACGTCAGAAACACCAGCGATTTGAGACTTTGGTTCACTGGTTCAAATCATCATCACTCATGTAAACATATTTCATGCACATTGCTCCATGCACAGCACTTTATAATGGCTTCAACGTATTTTATTCCATCTCATTTCTGTCCTTTTCTTCATCCACGTCCCTCAGTACTGGAATCAGCACAGCAGGCTCACTCTTGTCTTTCCACATAACAAACAGTTCGCATCTTTTCATAATTCACACTCAATGTTCACTCTGAGCATCTTTACTAACATTTGTTAAAGTCGGCATGAATTGAAAGTTGCGTGAGTCTTCTTTAGTTGTCCGGTTCTGATCGAAAGTTTTGTTTGAAATACATGTAAACGAAATATGTGATTTGGATTACAGCCTTTGGGGTTCATTCTGTGTATGAGCAAAGGTTTTCTATGAAATGAAAACTCAGTGTGTCTGCAAAACATGAAAGATGTCAAAAAACTTGACCAAAAAAAGGTGCTTTTAACACACTCTCTCCCCTCGCTAAGATAAACACAGCTGCCGTCCGTCTGAACGTGTGTGTGTTTGCAGTCTATAGAGCAAACCCAGACCCACTGATGTATACAGCGCTCACATGGAAAATAACGATTAATGTGCATGTTTCTATTCTGATACTATTCTATTTTCAGAAAGCAATATGCAAAAGGTGGCTATAATGCATTGCTGAGTTTAGTACTTTTTAAGTAGATAAAAACATGATTTATATATACAGATTATAAAGTGGTATTTTGAGACCACGAAAATATTGCTTTAACATTATTTTTGTCTTCAAGTAAAAGTACTAAAATCTTTACTATCATGTAAAATCTAGTCCCTTGAATGGACGTTTGTTTCCGACACAGAATAAAACATTTTAAAAGACAATTGTGACTTTATTTCTCTGAATTGCAAGATATAAAGTTGCAATTCTGCCTTTAAATTACGCAATTTTAAGATAAAAAGACGCAATTACCTTTTTTTTTTTTTATTCTGTGGCGGAAACAAGCTTCCATTCCCTTGAAACAAGAAGCAAAGTTGCAAAAGATTACGTTTAAGTTTTTTTTTCTTCTTGTTTTAAGTACAAATCTAATGCATCAAATGTCTGAGAAAACACAGAAGTGGAATTTAAACCTAGAAATAAAGATTCAGACTCTGCGCTCAAGTGTTGTAGAGATAGTAAAGAATTGCACGTTTCATTGGAGGATCACAAGCATGCACGGTTTTGCTCTCGCTGAAGGAAAGCACAGATATGGAGTGTGTTTGCACGTGTTCAGACCCGTTGGTTTAAGCCACACCTTCATGAAGGCCTGCGCCAGATGGGCTGCGTTAACTTCCTCAAGCTCTTCAGATCTCAGGCAGTGTTTGCTTTGTGTGTCTCTATTCATCTCCGTCAGGCAAATAGGCACACGGCATTAAGGCACACCTAACAAACCAGACGCGGAGCATTCTTTCAGAGTTCACCGTTTCTGAGCCTCTGGACTCACGCTCATCCTATTGCCTGCATTATGTCGACAACATATTGCATATATGCATATTGTCACGCTTCACGACTGAACACTGAGGATATCTTCTGCATGCATTTTTGTTTAACTATAGCAGAACGTTATTTCTTAATGTTCCCTGAACGTTCAAAACACATTCACATTCTTGGTTATGTGAACATTAATGGAACGTAACATTTTGCAAAGATCATGAAAATGTTACTTTTGAATGAACATTCAGAAACAAGTAGTAACATTTAAAAAACGTTAGATGAGCATCCAAATGTTTCAGTTTTTTCTATTTTTTATAAATAACATTTTGTTGTTAGTTCATAACTTTTGAAAGAATCTTGCTAAAACGTTCCCTGTTCGCTGGTTTGTTTAGTCCTTTTTAAGTAAATAATGCTAGAAGACATAAAAAAACGTTTTATGAATATTTATATTCACAGATTATATAGTGTATATGGTGATTTCGAGAATGCACAAGAAAAATGTTGCTTTAAAATGATTTTTGTCTTTAAGTTAAACTAGTAAAATCTAAATAGAATCTTTACTTTGAAATAAAATCTAGTTCCTTGAATCGAGAAGCAAAGTTGCCAAAATATTAAGTTTCGGGTTGTTTGTCTGTTTTGTGAGTGTTATGAGATTTACGCTTAAAACATGTAAGGATAAAACTTAAAAAATTGAAAATCTTATCTTTGTTAGAAAACAAGCAGTGAACTAAAGGCACACTTTCTGTCTTTGTAATGAAACTCCAAACACACCCTCACCATTAAACTGTTTAACAGTCTCGACAGTAACAGGCGCGGAGACAGATGAGAGATAACGTGCATTTCTCACATTAAACACAGAAAGAGCTGTAGAAACAAACACAAAAGCTTTTATCTCGAAGGAAACACCTCACTTCACACTAATGGGGTCCAATAAACATCCAGAATTACCAAAACATTCCTCGTCATGTCAGGAAGGAACACCAAATATGGACGAATTCTGGCTTCCAGACAAGGAATTTTACAATGACTGCATATGATTCATAATGTTTGGATAAATTGAGCGGAACATTGAGCAGTTGTGAAGAATTCTTGTAAATATTATAGGGGAAGATCTGATCTGAACCGCTCAACCGAGAGATAAAGAAGCACTTCTGTCAATAACACTGGATATGCACTATTTACAGTTTATCATATAAAAGTACAAATATTATAAATCCTTAAGTTTGTAAGATGTAATGCCTCGAGACAAAGCTTTGATGAAGAATAATGCGCTCTAAAAACAACATTAAAATGGAATTTAAACCTGGAAATACAGAGAAATATTTTATGTTGTTGTGAAAAACAATTTTAACTCAGAAAGATGAAAATTTCACAAGTAATAACAATGAAATGACAAGTAACACAATCAATTAAACATGAAGTTTTGAGGCAGAAAGATGAAAATTGTATTTTCTGAAATAGAAGAGTGGATTTAAAAACCCGATTTTTGTCGATGTAAATAATGAAACAAAGATTTTAGAACTTTTGCACTGGAAACCAAAGTGACACAATTCAGAGAAAAAAACAAAACAAATAAAAACCATAAAATAAGATGTCTGCATAAGTGTTCACCCCCCGTGAACTAATCATAGAGCTCATGTAAAACACACACATCTGTCCTCAAATAAACCTCAGATGTTCAGATATGGTTTATCTTTGTTTCATCTCAAAAATCAAAAACTTTAACCAGGGGATGCAGACTTTTGCAGCCGCTGTAGCCCTATTCGAATTACCTGGTAGCCTCTAGTCTTGTGTGATAATTGTGGAGGTTGTCTGTGATCTTAATCCCGTGCAAATCGGCCATGTCTGTGATTTATAAAGTAAAAATTCCCCGCAAATGGCCGACCATATTTCTCCGAACACCGAGGTCGTGTGATAATATACAACCCGGTCACACTAAATGCGTCTCTATAGCACGCATTGCGTTTCTCGTGCAATTTATACGCGAAAATTAGTTTTTACGTGCATATGATACGCATGGGTAGGTTTAGTAGTGGTGTGGGGTACCTTGGTTTTTTGTTGTTGTTGTTTTTTATTTTTATTATATTATGAATCTTTTAAACCGAAAAAAAAAAATATATATATATTAAAAAAAAAAAAAAAAAAAAAAAATAATATATATATATATATATATATATATATATATATATATATATATATATATACTGTATATATATATATATATATATATATATATATATATATATATATATATATATATATATATATATATATATATATATTAAACCAAGAATCTTTTTTTTTTTTTTTGCTATAGCAACAAATTACATTTGTTTTGTATATAAATATAAATTAAGCACAAGTCTATGGACAAAAGTTGTTACTATCATTAGAAAATCCAAACTTTTGACCAGCAGAGGAAATTAAATCAGTTATATAGGAAATCAGTTATATAGAAAATCAGTTATAGATA
Organism: Scardinius erythrophthalmus; assembly: GCF_964197995.2. Classification (NCBI taxonomy): domain Eukaryota; kingdom Metazoa; phylum Chordata; class Actinopteri; order Cypriniformes; family Leuciscidae; genus Scardinius; species Scardinius erythrophthalmus. Next base: position 39,004,937 of record NC_138238.1, read on the forward strand.
GAAACACAAGTCTCAGCAGCGACAACTCTGTGTTTTTCGTCTATGGACACTTTGTTTGAAAAATACCAGCTGAGAAACACAAACTCTTCCCACTGAGAGTTTTCCCACACACACAACACACATCACACAGGCCGAGAGACTGAGAAAACACACACTAACATCACAGTCTGCAACCGTTTCACATTTCCAGTCATCGGAAACTTCTATAGTGGTGAACGGAAGCTACTTCAAATCTTTTTTTGCATTCTTTACATTTATATTTATGCAATTGGCAAACGCTTTTATCCACGACGCGCGATAAAAGGTTGTTTTCCGTGTTAAAGGAGAACTCCGGTCAATTTTAACATTGAGCTCATTTTTTGTACATTTGGAGTAGGGTTGGGCGGTATTACGGTAATATCGGATACCGCGGGATCTTAAAATAGCACCGGTATCAGTTTCAATACCGTCATTACCGGCACTTATATAGCCTATAATATATATAATTTATTTATTGCCTAAAAAATGCTTATGTGTGGTTGCAGTTTGGCAATATTTCTGGTTCCAACCGAATGAGAAGGGAGAGGCGGTAAATACTGATGAGGCAATTTGTAAATTGTTCCATAAAAAGGTGACCGCGAGAGATGTAAACACCTCTAACCTAATGTCGCATCTCCGAAACTACCACCGACTCACTGCTGCCAGGATGCATTTTGTTCTCGAGTTCATTAAATAAGCGCATTGTTTCGTATTGGTTAAAATATTATAATGTTATTTTTTCCATCTTTCTTGATTATGAAAAGTGAACAGCACAAATAAGATGGGATGCATCGGGAGTCAGACGATTTGACCACTTCAATAAATTTCGTTTTGTAAAAGGCCTCTTTAAAACGAATTTCGTTTTGTATAAATTCTATCTTAATTTTAATAAATTTTTCATCAACCAATTGCGTATATATTTAATATAATCATGACATGATGGGCGATGGCATGCCGCGGTCACTTTAACCGAAACTTGGAGATGGCGATCGTCAATTTCTTTAAACAAAACAATTCAAAACGAAAAGAAATATAGGGTAGCCTACTCTCTGATTAATCCATGATGTGCATTTCTCTCTATGGCGTTCACAGAGATGGCGATCGTCAATTTCTCAAAACGAAAAGACAAAGGCCACTCTGATTATTTAATCCATGATGTGCATTTCTCTCTAGGCGCGTTCATACGGAGATGTGATCATCAATTTCAGCAAACGAAACCATACAAACCGAAAAGAAATAGACTAGCCTACTCTCTGTAATCCATGATGTGCATTTCTCTCTATCGTTCACTATGGAGATGGTGATCGTCAATTTCTTTAAACGAAACAATTCAAAACGAAAAGAAATATAGTCTGATTAATCAATGATGTGCATTTCTCTCTATATGCGCGCTCACTACAGAGATGGCGATCGTCAACTTCCACCTTTACAGAAAAGTTTTATTAAAAATCAAATGGACACGCGTCACCGGATTACAAAGGCACTTCTTGCTTGTTGCACGCACACAGTATTATGTTGAATAATGGTGGGCTCGGGCTCATAATAACAGTTAATGCCGTCGACCGGACTCAGACACAACGTGCACGGCTTGATTTTTTTTTTTTTTTGCCCGATCTGGCATTCAGTTTCTGAACTGTGTAGGCACAAACCAACAGTTTGGTGACGCCGTCTGAGCCCATTATGTCATCATTTTTAATTAGTCACGGTAATACCGTATACCCCGGTAAAATTGGGAGGGGGTTTGACGGTATCAAAATTCGAATACCGCCCAAGCCTAATTTGGAGTGCTGTCAATACAGAGAACAACGACAAAAATCGGTGTTGCCTACACCGTGTTATCCTCTTTTTAAAATTTGCACCCTGTTGACTTCAATGGGGCAAGTACTAAACCTGCTTTTAGCCTCTTAACATCCTTGATGTGTCATTACACAGGGGTGCAAACACATGTATGGTCAAAAAAGAGAGAGGTAATCGAAGCCCTCGTCCCGCGGCAAATATCCAGATACTACATTGCCACCATCCCCAACCCACCCCTATAGGCACATAGAGTCAAATGAAATTTAGAAAAACTATCTTGCACTTCTTCTTCTTGCTTTACTGCTACTTCCTGAAAACAATTTCACCTGATGATTTGAATAGCTCTTTTTGTAAAGAATTTATAATTCTAGGATGATTGGGGTAATTGTGTAGGGTAGGCCTAGTGCATCTGCATAGAAACTAATAAACAAAATACAAGCATATATAAATACAATAAAACACAAACACACGAGAAATAAAGCAGTGCTTTATGTTTTTCAGGTAAATTAACTGTATTAAGTATTAACTGTACTGTACATATGTTGTCAACTTATTGGTCATATCAATTTTTATACAGTGTACATATTATTTAGTTAGTGACCAAAACTCTTCAACGTATTTTTCAGCATCATTACTCCAGTCTTCAGTGTCACATGATCCTCCAGAAATCACTCTAATATGAGGATTTGATGCTCAAGAAACATAAAAAAATGCAAGTGTTCATGTAAAACCTAATCACAAAATGAATGTTTATGGTGCAAAAAAGTGGACTTCAAGCAAAGGATTAATGCTAGAAAAATGTGGAATGTGACCTCTTTAATATCCTTATGTTCCTCCGGTTCTCCAGGAACTTGCCCTACATTCCCAGATCTTAGAAAGCTTGTCCTGTACATTGAGATTGACTGCAAAGCCACTTCGGAACATGGTGCTTATCACAAGTTGCTTTTGTCACACAATCAACACTCTTTATATACTGTAGAAAGGCGGTTGCAATCTCACAATGCATACAGTGTTCTCAAAAACCTCAAACCACAGTAAGAGAAAAAGTATGGTTAATAATTATCGTGCTTCATGCTGGCAGCTGTACAGTAACACCAGACATAGCAACAGATATAGATCCATATATATGTGCATGCATGCATCTGACATATATCAGCATTATTATACATCAAAAACCCATATTGGTTCACCACTAATGTTTGGTTCGCCCACAGATATTAACCTCTGGTGCTCTTCATGTGTCGGTCAAAAATGCCCAAATTTTTATTCAAATTTTTTTTAATGAAATTAATGTACTATATTTAAGTTTGATAATGTTTTTTTTATGTTTTATGTTTTTATGTTTTTTTTCCCCTCTGGGGACCAAGCTGTTTTTGGGGTCCTTGAGATGTTCTGACATGCCTTGACATTTGTGCTTTTTTCAGTTATTTATAAACATGTTAATGGCAAAGGTGTAAATTCACTCTATATAGCACAAACCGGGCTACCATAATATGCGAGCAACGTGTATGTAGATGTTTGTATTTTTAAGAGAATAATGTTTATGCGTGGTTATTGGAAAAAATTTAAATGAAAGTTGCTGAATTAAGACCACAAAACACATATTAAATATGTGTCCACAAGACTTTTGACTAATGGATGTTATCCCTTTGAGTTCTAGCTTCAAAATTATGTGAAAATAGTCTTGCTTTATCGTTCACAAAAAAAAAAATACACTGATTTAAATGGTGTAAAACAGGTTTTGCTTGGAAAGCCAATATGCGAGGTGGAGGAGTAGTTTACACCTTAGATTTCAATGTCCCACCCACTCTGCATAATGACTCTGCATAATTAGCCATTCATTCAGGTGTGACACTGACTGAGCCACAATGCAAGGACAAAAGATGTATTTAGAAGTAGACTTATATTGACCATTTAAGATTTTGCTTACATCTCTCTTGTAAATATGTTTTGCTATTTTATTAAAAATGTTACAATTACAACAATAATTACAATTTCAACAATATTTCAAGTGTAGGCCTACTCTTTCTTTATAAAAAAGAAAAAGAAAAAAGATTATAGGCCTAAATTTTATCATATGTATTCATTAGTTTGAATATAGCCAACATTGGAACATCTAACATCTTAGTCTATGACTTTATTTTTGACAATTATATATATATATATATATATATATATATATATATATGAAGAGTTCGGTTGCAAAATGCTATAAACGCCATTTTTTGACATTTGGATTTTATTATTGGAAATCACTGTTCAGATGTACCTTAATCTATGTGTGAATTGCTGCCATTAATAAGATTTAAAAATGTACATTTTAAGCCTACTACAAAATGTATTTTTTCACAAAACGGGATATTCGCCAGCCCAGTTTCTTTACAAGGTGCGATATAACGGTTAGGCTAGAACGTTCAGGATGCTGCGCGAGCTCAGGATGTCAAGCGACGAGAGAGTCAGCGCCGGTGAAGTGCTCCGAGTTTGCTCAGTGATTTAACGATAATATCAAAACATAAAACATATATTTTTAAAAAGAGGATTCAAAAGGCTAACTAAAAAAACGTTTACCATTTAATTGTTTATACTGTAGGCGGCGAGCTGTCAGTCACGTAGGCTACGTCACTGATCAACAGCTGTCTGTCAAGCGGGTCGCACACCGGACGCGCAGCGCCACGTCTTTTAAATTCGAACACATTATTCTCTATGAGAGTACACACACCGGCGGCGTCTGTCCGCGGCGCCCAGCAACGGCTCAGGACCGTGTTCAAAATCCTGCCGCGCCACAGCGCCATTTACATAGTTTTATATTAAATTTACATTTATGTGTCTCAAATCGTAGTTAATGTATACGGACTTAACCCCGTGCTGCAATATACATTTAGTTTTAAATTTATTTACAGAAATCAGAAAATTGCTGATGCTAACGGATTTTCAGGTGAGAGTTGTCCTAGCTCAAACATGACAATCTGGGGCTCAGGTCAGGAAGCAGACAGACTGGCTTAACCGACTGTCTGCTAGCGGCCTCGCGTCACCAAGGTCAGATAAATCCCATCACATAGAGCCTCTCTCACCTAGCTATCATCATATAGAGACTGTGTCTGTTCCCCGAATTTGGAAATCCAAAAAACGTTTAAACCCAACTAAGGTTAAAAATTTAATTGATGTTCAACAAATAAAAAACAGCTATAATACAGATGAGCAAATGCTAAAGCTTGGGTTGCTGAATATTCGATCGCTTACTTCAAAAGCACTCGTTGTTAACGATATGATTTCAGATAATAACCTAGATGTGCTGTGTTTGACAGAAACCTGGCTAAAACCAAACGATTACATTACTTTAAATGAATCAACCCCACAAGATTACTGTTATAAACATGAGCCTCGTCTGAAACGCAAAGGGGGTGGTGTTGCTGTAATTTATAGTAATAGTTTCAAAACCACTAAGAAATCAAGTTTTAAATATAATTCTTTTGAAGCATTGGTGCTTAATGTAAAAATATATAGTGTAAACGATAAATCACGTTTGAGATTTGTGTTGGCTACTGTATACAGGCCACCAGGGCACCACACAGACTTTATCAAAGAATTTGCGGACTTTCTATCAGAATTAATATTGACTGCAGATAAAGTACTAATTGTTGGTGATTTTAATATACACATCGATAATGAAAAAGATGCATTGGGATTGGCATTTAAAGACATTGTAAATTCAATTGGAGTTAGACAACACGTGTCAGGACCTACTCATCGTCGTAATCATACTCTAGATCTAATATTATCACACGGAATAGATGTGGATGCCGTTGAAATTCTGCAGCAGAGCGATGACATCTCAGATCATTATCTAGTCTCGTGTAATTTGCATTTAGCCAAGGCTGCAAAGCCGACTCCGTGTTTCAAATATGTGAGACCTATCACTTCTGCTACTAAAGATTGCTTTATTAATAATCTTCCTAATCAGTTTCATCATCTCAGCATCTCAGATAGCTTAGAAGAACTAGATATTACAACAGAAACGTTTAACTCTCTCTTTTCCAGCACTTTAGACACAGTTGCTCCGTTGCGCTTAAAGAAGATTAAAGAAAATAGTCCAACGCCGTGGTACAACGAGCACACTCGGGCCCTTAAGAGAGCAGCCAGAGAGATGGAGCGCAACTGGAAGAAAACAAAACTAGAGGTATTTCGCATTTCATGGAAGGAGAGCTCAATTACTTACAGAGAGGCTTTAAAAGCTGCTAGATCTGCTTATTTTTCAACCCTATTAGAAGAAAATAAACATAATCCTAGGTATTTATTTGAAACGGTGGCTAAACTAACGAAAAATAAAGCTTCAAGCACCGAAGTTTCCAAGCAACACAGCAGTAATGACTTTATGAACTTCTTCACTTATAAGATTGATAATATCAGGGACAAAATTATAACTATGCAACCGTCTACTACAGTATCGCATCAGGCAGTGTATTGTAGTCTCCCTGAGGAAAAATTTGATTCATTCGTTGCTATAGGAGAGGAAGAATTTACTAAACTCATTAAATCATCTAAATCTACAACATGTATGTTAGACCCTATACCGACTAAGCTACTGAAAGAAATACTTCCAGAGGTCATAGATCCTCTTCTTAATATCATTAATTCGTCTTTGTCTCTAGGATACGTACCAAAAACCTTTAAGCTGGCTTTGATTAAACCGCTTGTTAAAAAAACGCAACTTGATCCTTCAGAATTAGTCAATTACAGGCCGATCTCGAATCTACCTTTTCTGTCAAAGATATTAGAAAAGGCAGTATCCTCACAACTGTGTTCCTTTCTTGAAAGAAATGATATCTGCGAGGATTTCCAGTCCGGATTTAGACCGTACCATAGTACCGAAACAGCTCTCGTTAGAGTCACAAATGATTTGCTCTTATCATCCGATCGTGGTTGTATCTCTCTATTAGTGTTACTCGATCTTAGTGCTGCATTTGACACCATCGACCACAACGTTCTTTTAAATAGATTAGAACATTATGTTGGCATTACGGTAAATGCACTAGCATGGTTTAAATCATACTTATCTGACCGTTATCAGTTTGTAGCAGTAAATGATGAGATGTCTCATCGATCACAAGTTCAGTATGGCGTACCACAAGGCTCAGTATTAGGACCGCTGCTGTTCACTCTGTACATGCTACCATTAGGAGATATCATTAGGAAACATGGCATTAGCTTTCACTGTTATGCCGATGATACTCAGCTCTATATTTCTTCAAAACCTAACGAAACTTATCAATTCACAAAATTAACGGAATGCATAGCGGATATAAAAAATTGGATGACTTGTAATTTCCTACTTCTAAATTCTGAAAAAACAGAGTTTCTAATTATTGGACAAAAAACTTCCTCACGTAATAACCTAGAATACTGTCTAACACTTGATGGCTGCTCTCAGGGGTTAAAGTGAAAAAAATTCCTGAGCCTGAACTTTTTTTTTGGGGGGGGGTGGAATACTTATTTTCAAGTATTACAGCTGTATCTTAATGGCATCTTTTTATGAATGAAAGCCAGTATCACTAATATTATAGCTACTGATATCTCATGAAAATGATTTCCCCAAAAATTTTAAACGTTAGTCTTCAAAAAAATAAAAACTTTTAATTTAAGTGAACTTAAGACAATCGTCATTAAACCCATAATACATCATATGTCATATTTATCTGTACCATACAGAAATTGAATAAGGTTATAAAACAGTCCGCACTGCATAAATTATAAATTAAATATAAATTAATCCTTATCAAAGCTACAAGCGTTCTTTAGTCAAGAGCAGTGAGTAATTTTCTCTGCTCCCTCTGTTCTTTAGGTCAACTTTACTGACAGACAGAATTAATGGCTCCTGTCACTTTAAGATCTGCCGCTGTTGACAGGATCTCACATCTCATTCTCTCTACCATTTAAGATTTTATTTAACTCATTTAAGACTGTTCTTGTGATGATACTCGACAAAGAGGACATTCTGGCATAAATGTGTGTGTTATTGTTCGTTCAAGCGCGAAAGAGAACTCGATACTGGCGCGCATCTTTCTGTGCGTCGTACGTGTCAGGACATTCACTGAAAGCGCGTTCTCTTTTGTCTTGTCGCGCAGGAATGGTTCTAAAGCATTTGCGTGAATAAGAGCGTGATCATAACCCTAGCTAAATGATGTCAGAAAGAAAGAACGGATGGATGCTGCGTTAATTGCGTTAAATATTTTAAAACGTTAAAGCTGGACAAAAATGAATCGCATGCGTTGACGTTGACAGCACTTTTCATATATTGCTGACAGAAAATACTGCGGTTTGAAGTAAGCTACACAGAATGTTCTACATTTAATATTTATCTAACACAGTCTGAAGTTACCCATTATCCTGACCTGAGCTAATTTCCTGAATCAACCAACTAACATCTCCTTTCTTTCTTTTCATCCATAATGACATTAGCCTGTTGTTGTTTCTCGCGTTTCATCACTAACTGTGTCGCAATCTATTTTTTTATAGTCTATGGTCGCAACGGCTATACCTGCGCATTAGAACTTTCAGTGAACTAATTTTACAGGCTCGGTCCTGCTCCTCTGTGGCAATGACGGCGTGCGGTTAAAAATCACAACAAACGAATTTGAAAGTGGGGGGACATACCCCCCCGTCCGCATAGGAAATTATACCCGTGGGTAAGACATCATCCCCGGGCTTTATGAACTTGCGCTCCATGCTTTCACCGACGACGCTAACGTATGGATCGTGATCACATTGTGTTGCCAGGACCCGCCCTGCTCTGCTTCTGATAGGCTTGTAACGTTAGTTAGAGCAGCGATCCTCTCATATGATTGGTAGGTGAAATCAATTGACTCGAAAATATTGAACCGCATGCAAGTTCCCAATTTTTTTTCCCCTCACGGCCGCACGCCGGAGATCCGGCATGGTGCCGGAATACTTTAAGCCCTGTGCTCTGTTAAGTCTTCGTCGTCGGTTAGGAACCTGGGTGTGCTCTTTGATACCAATCTTTCATTTGAAAGTCACGTGTCTAGTATCTGTAAAACTGCATTTTTCCATCTTAAAAATATATCTAAATTACGTCATATGCTCTCATTGACAAATGCGGAACAATTAGTTCATGCGTTCATGACCTCAAGGCTAGATTATTGTAATGCTCTACTGGGTGGTTGCCCTGCACGCTTAATAAACAAACTACAGCTGGTTCAAAACGCAGCAGCTCGAGTTCTTACCAGAACCAGGAAGTATGACCATATTAGCCCGGTTCTGTCAAAACTGCATTGGCTCCCTATTAAACATCGCATCAATTTTAAAATATTGCTGATTACTTACAAAGCACTGAATGGTTTAGCTCCGCAGTACTTGAGCGAGCTCTTAACACATTATAGTCCGTCACGTCTATTGCGATCTCAAAATTCCGGCCAGTTGATAATACCTAGAATATCAAAATCGACTGCTGGCGGTAGATCCTTTTCCTATTTAGCACCAAAACTCTGGAACAGTCTTCCTACCATTGTCCGGGAAGCAGACACACTCTGTCAGTTCAAAGCCAGATTAAAGACACATCTCTTTGACCTAGCTTTCACATAATACATTATAGACTTCTATAATTTAATGTTATGCTGCATAGATTAGGTCAGCCGGAACCGGGAACACTTCCCAAAAATCCTGATGTACTCGTTACATCATGAGAAGAATGGCATCTACGCTAATTTTAGTGTCTGTGTTTATCCCAAGGTTTTTCCTGCAGCCTGCCGGATCCAGGCCGTATCCAGATCTGACGAAGGACCTTCACCTGGACCGATGACAACGCAGTGCTGAAGTGCCAACTAGCCTCTCCCTATGGAGGATCCCACTACCACTCTACAGATAAGGCGTTGTCGGGAAAATTCATCTCACGGTCCTACCCCAAAGCAACAAATAAAATAAAATTCCTTATCAAAATTTATAAGGAAAGACAAGTATTTTGTTTAGGCTTGGCTTGTAGGGAATTCCAAACCTACGTATATTCAAACGCACATAACTATAGAACCCATTCTAAATGCGCATGTGAACGCCATCAGCGTTTCTCACAGGTTCGCGTTTAAAGTCTGTGTAGAGAGAATGGTGTCGTCTTAGCGGCCCCTAATTTAATAACAAATGATCATTGCGACGGAACCAAATCAATTAAAACTAACTTTAGATGGAAATAACTTAACTCTGCTGTAAAGCCGAAACAATCTCTGTTACCTTAAATTATACGCTTATCTCTGTAAAGCTGCTTTGAGACAATCTACATTGTTAAAAGCGCTATATAAATGAAGATGACTTGACTTGACTAGACATGGCGCGGCGCGGCGCTGAGCTGCGCGTCCGGTGTTGCGACCCACTTCAGAGTCAAGCTAACGTTATGGATCTGATCATACAGGTTTGGTTTTCAGCAGTGGTGTGGAAGGAGCCTCCACTCTTTCTGTAACAAGCTACAAGTCGTTTATCTAACTAACTTAATCTTACTTATCTAAATTGTAACTAATCACAAATAGTTCGAAGCTGTTTAAGGATGGTTGAAACGATAAACATCCTGCAGTTTGTTTGCTCTGACAGCTCAGCTAGCCAGGCAGTGCAAGGGGTTTTTTTTTTTAATGCCCACTGTCCCTATGTGAAGCACAAGCACACAGACGTCCGTACGTTGTTATCCGACCTTTTCATTCAGGGACTGCCCTGGAATGGATTACTGGCACATGCCATAGTCACATTATGTTTATTATGGCATTATGTTTTTGAATATTATTTATGATTAATTGATAAATTATTGTTAATTTTCCCACTGATGATCCAAAAGATTTCTTCAATGGTATTACAGTAGTAGAATATAGCCTATGGTGGATATATAGCGTTTTGCAAAAAAAAAAAAAAAAGTTATGTTGTGTATGTTCTGGCCAAAACTAACTCAGAATCTTATTATTATTAATCAATCTTTGTATATACTATTTCATATATTTATGATGTATTTTTTTTAAACCAATTTAAGATGTTTGACAATGTTAAGATAAATATGTTGCATTTTGGCATGGTTTTTGACTTATTTATGAACTATTTATGGACATAAAATTAAATAAAAAATATCGTGGATTTGAAGAATATTGTGTCCCTGGCCTTCACTGAGCTCAATAGTTTAATGTACAAAAAATGTGAATGAACTTGACTGTTGATGTCTTAAATAATAATGTCAAATAACCAACATTTCTCAAAATGGATATATCTCGTTTTGCAACGAAACTCTTCATATATATATATATATATATATATATATATATATATATATATATATATATATATATATATATATATATATATAACGCGTTAGATATGAGCAGAAATTGCAAAACAAAAGCTTATTTGATGTGGCCGTATATTCTACAGTAGCCTAAAAACTGTACCCAAATCTAGTCAACAAGTGACTGACTGTAACGTTGTTTTTATGAAATATTAGGGCATATAAATGCTAATTTGCAGTTTAATACATTGCTTATACAAATACATTTTATTTCAACATATTCCAGTCGATTTTTACTCATCTCAGTAGTCTATAGCAAAGCAGTTTATTCTTTCACACACAGACGCGCGATTCATATTTAGGCTAAACAGTCTTTACAAATATGTACCCTTCATTCATCTCACAGAAAGGCGAGTCATATTATAGAAATGCGATTCATCTTTTTGCGGTTTGCATAGGCCTACACTAACGTTATTCCACACTTGAGAAAAGAAAACAGCCTACCTCACTCCTCAGCGGGATCCGCTCCTCATATCAGGAGATATTGCTCCTCATATCAGCACTGTTCTGAGGAATCTTTTCTCCATAAGGTAGGCTATATTATGCCTCACTCGATCGCGACGCGCTTTGTTTACAGCTGATGTGGGCATTTCACAGCTCTGAAATAGTTCTCAGAATTTGCGTTTGAATAGCACGCGCTCTCCGGGGAGTGGTCACATTACTGTGAATGAGCTCGTAATGAGCTCGACTGGAGTCGCTCTCTTTTTATACAGGTTACAGAAGCTGACAATATTTGTTTTTTATATAAATGACTTCATTTAAAAGATGCGATCTCAAGATTTATGCCCGTGGGTCTGTTTGCCTGTTTGACTGAATTTTCGCGGAGTTATAGATCATTTTCGAACGCGTTTCAAATGGGAGTTTACTGACAGAGAGAAGGCAGAAATCGCATCATGTTAATTTTTCTTTATTTGTCAAAAAGCAAAACACTTTATTTTAATTGTGAGTATACAGAAAAAAAATAGAAACTGAACAGGATCGATTGATGTATTACACGAAAATGAAAGATCAAAATTAACAGAGCATTTAGTGTTTATTTTCATTGCAAAAAAAAAAAACAAAAAAAACAAGCAAAACGCGCGGGCGCGTTTTTGGTCCCCAGAGGGTTAATATTTTGTATTTTTAGGGGATTTTATGCTACTAAATTATATTTAGGCTGTATTTATAATCCATTTATTCACTTTTTGAGCATAGACCTGAAAATTACATTTGTAACTTAAACTGTCGTAAATGTTGAATGCCTTTTAGAGACTGAAGATTGATCTCTTTTAAAAGACGACACCTGGCAGATTATTGCTGAAGTGAGAAAAGTTTAAAAAAGTGAACTTTAAAAAGTCACAGAATTTTATGTTTATTGTTATGCAAAAATACTATTTCCAATTTTTATATGAAATATATATTTTCAAAAACATGTTTTACTCTAAAATTGTGAGAATATCAAAGCCACAAATCTAAACAAGTTGTGTTCAAAGATCTTTCAGTGAGATGTTGTTCGGCTGCAGTACCAAACGCTTCCACTAGAGGAAATTCATCTTTATTCATTTCCAATGCGCTCGTTTCTGACCGTGAGGAGCTCAAGTGTGACTATTGTTTGGTTTTTTTTAGGACCATTTAACCTTTATGAATCATGTCCATGATTTTATTTTTGTGTGTTCACATAGCAAGTGCCAAAACCGTTACCAAGTTTCGTATCATTCCAATGAGGAACAAAAACACGTAAAAATGTCGGCCAAAAATGACACAAGAGCACCAGAGGGTAAAAAGATTATCATGAGATCTGTAGTGAAGACTGATGCAATCATTAGCTGTATTATTGGTAATATTCATGCACACACATGCATAATTAGGCAGATACTATCATTTACAGTGAGCTGTGTAAATATGATCCGTATCATATGAAATTCTCAGTAGGCGTAACACCAAACTCAGCAATCCAAACACGCATTCAGATTTACACAATGACTAGCAAAACAAGCCGACTTCAACAGGAAGTGTGACACAAGGACCAGCTTTTGCTTTCCAAACACACAGTGTTCGAGCACTATGTTTCCTTCCCAAGTTATCATAAGACACTGACGACGAGCGAAGCCTCGCGAGGGGAATTCACACCGTCTTAATGAAGAACTGAAACCCAAAAGATATATTTAGAGACAGATTTTCCCATTATCAATGTGAAATGCATCAACACAAGGTCAATAATTGGCACATTTCTTCAAAAGTTCATCATTATTAGCATCACGCAGCACATGGTGCGTTTTTGCTCACGTGATTTCAGTCGCATGTGAAATGATCAGTTTATATCGACTGGCAACAAATCAACACATTCTCAATCAAATGTAATTTTGCTACGTAGTGGTTTTAATGGTAACACTTTACAATATGGTTCATTATACATTAATGTATTAACTAAGATGAACTAACCATGAGCGAGCGGTAACACTTTATTTTACAGTGTCCTTGTTACTGTTACATGTTCTTACCATAGTAATAATAACTAAATTATGCGTAATTACATGCAACTAACCCTCAACCAAACCCTAATCCTACCCTAACCCTATAGTAAGTACATGTAGTTGCTTAAAGGAGAACTCCGGTCAATTTTAACATTGAGCTCATTTTTTTGTACATTTGGAGTGCTGTCAATACAGAGAACAACGACAAAAATCGGTGTTGCCTAAACCGTGTTATTCTCTTTTTAAAGTTTGCACCCTGTTGACTTCAATGGGGCAAGTACTAAACCTGCTTTTAGCCTCTTAACATCCTTGATGTGTCATTACAAGTGCACAGGTCATGTGAGTGATTCCTTCAGAGTAAACACGGGTGACTCTGACTGCAGTAGATGTGAAAGATATGAATAAAAATGATGTTATTTCAGCCAGCGCACATACCTGTGTTTACATCCTGTTTTCGGTTGAAGTCCAAAGTAATCGATTGTCGAGTTCACACGCATAGGTTTAGTTACCTATGATCACGCGCGTGAACTCGACAATCGACTACTATGGACTTCGACCGAAAACAGGATGTAAACACAGGTATGTGCGCTGGCTTAATAAACAGAATTTTTATTCATATCTTTCACATCTACTGCAGTCAGATTCACCCGTGATCACTCTGAAGGAATCACTCACATGACCTGTGCACTTGTAATGACACATCAAGGATGTTAAGAGGCTAAAAGCAGGTTTAAATATTGCCCCATTGAAGTCAACAGGGTGCAAACTTTAAAAAGAGGATAACACGGTGTAGGCAACACCGATTTTTGTCGTTGTTCTCTGTATTGACAGCACTCCAAATGTACAAAAAATGAGCTCAATGTTAAAATTGACCGGAGTTCTCCTTTAATATTACTCTCTGCTTAAATATATAATTACATTGTAACAATGACATCCTAGTGCCATCGTCAGTCTCACTTCCGTAACATTTCTACGTAGGTTTGTAACTAATTTGCATGAATGGTCTTGATTGGTTGAACAGCGTCTCTTAGCTCCGCCCTCAAACACTGTAGTGTATCTGAGACTGGAAGAGTTTGGTTCGTGTTGTTCGTGTCGAGAAGACGCTGTTTCTGCTGACAAAGCAAATCCACTTTTGATACGGTGAAACCCACGCCATCGTTACTGTTCGTATCACTGTGATCAAGAGCTGAGCCTCAGATATGATAATGAGCGTTTGCTTTCTGACCAATCAGAGCAGAGCAGCTCTCAGAGAGGCGGAGCTTAGAGAGACTGAATCTCCGATGGAAGCGTTTCAGACACTGAGAGGAAAGAGCTGATGTGCAGTGGAGATCATGAGGAGATCTGTGTTTCTGAGCTTGAATGTAAACCTGAAAGAGTAAAGCTGAGGTTTGCTTTTCCTGGAGGAAATACCAGAATGAATGTTGTTAAAGTTTTAGATAAGTTTAGATTTCAGGCTTTGGCTGTGTGTAAATGAAACAAACATTTGAACACATATGCTATCTATCTATCTATCTATCTATCTATCTATCTATCTATCTATCTATCTATCTATCTCTCTCTCTATATATATATATATCTATCATCTATCTATCTGTCTAAAAACTTAATTGTTTAAATAAAAAAAGACAAAAAAATTGCACAATTTGTGATGCAACTCCTTAAAAAGACTATGTTGAAATCTGACTGCCCCAAAATGAATCACACTTTATATTCCAGTCATTATGAAGCAACACACAATCAGCACATTAAAATACAAAAAAATACTTGTGAATAAATGTTTTCTGCAGTTAATAGGCAAGTCTTTCATCACAGATCTGGAGTCACTCCATAGTAACTCCACTCAACAAAAGGCCCCCGAGGGAAACGAACTGACTGCAACACCACAGAGAGGTAAATAAGTAATAGGTTCCTTTTATTTAAACATTTATTAAATAATCCCCCATAAAGCAGGCACTTTTGTCTTTAAGTGTTCGCCTGAATCGACCGCAGTGCTAATAGGGATTTATCCGATCACGAGACGATCCAGGCGAAATCAAGTAGGTCGACGCTGATGAGAGAAACAAACACGGGTCAAGCGAGGACAGGGATTAGACACGGAGCAGCGAATAAATGTTAATATAAATGTTTCCGGCCCCAGAACGAGAGACCTTACCTGACATTTCACACACGCCAGTAATTGCTTTAGCTCTCGTTGTAGTAACACTCAGAATTAAAGACTGGGAGGTAATCCCTGCTGGATTAACTCCAGGCAAACCCAACATTATTCAGACACCGGATATCATTTTTTATATTTGTTTACTGAGTGCAGGACACTATAGTTCATTTATGGAAGTGAGGAGAGCAAAATAAAGTGACATATTATACCCCAAAATTCTTCATACAGTGTACAATATATACAAATTTTGGACCAAAAATGATTGGGACACTTTGAGCTGATCATGTTTTGCTGAAGTGTGTTGTCTTTAATTGCTAATGCTCTTTTTACACACAGACTGAACACAATGAAGCATTGCTTGGTGATTGGTTGAGCTAAACTGGTATTATCTAATTGTGTAGTTAAATTTAACAGCTGACAGATATTCAACATAATTCATGTGTGAGACATGTCTTAGTCGAACATTTTAGAGTAGATTTTTTTGGGAACTCTGTTCAAAAGAACTGAAATGAGTGTTTAATGAGGAAGACGTTCCGCGGCGTCCATTAATATTAACATTAATGTGTTAATTTCCCCCAAATTCTGTGTTATTGAGGGTCGGGGCACGTCGTCACAGGCTCTGGAGAGAAACCTCTGTTGTTTGCGAGGTTATTCCAGGTAAAGGCTTATTCTCTGGGTCATTAGACTCTCCCATACAGACGATCAACAGTATGTAGGTTAAGAAGAAATGCAAAGAGCTGGAAATCTCTTCTGTTCCCCTGCTGGAAGTCTGCAATCCTGGGTCAAAGCGGGACATATGAGCATGAAAATCAAGGTTTCTTTTGGACGCCTTCTGTTAAACATGTTCAGTAGAGTCTTTGGTCCCATATATATGACCAAATATATATATATATATTAGGGCTGTCAAAAGATTAATCGCGATTAATCGCATCCAAAATAAAAGTTTGTGTTTACATAATATATGTGTGTGTACTGTGTATAATTAAATTTGTATATATAAATACACACACATGCATGTATATATTTAAGAAATATTTGCATACAAATACTGTATATATTTATATATCATTTATATTATATATAAATATAATTTTTTTATATATAAATTACACATTTTTCTTAAATATATACAAGCATGTGTGTGTATTTATGTATACAAATTTAATTATACACAGTACACACACATATATTTTGGATGCGATTAATCGCGATTAATCTTTTGACAGCCCTAATATATATATATAGTATTGAGTGCACGTGCAACCACTCCAAGTACCTTAGCAACTGCATAGTAACACCCTAGTAACCACCCACGTCACCCTAGCAACCGCATGGCAACACCCTAGCAACCACCTGAAGTACTCTAGCAACACTATAGCAGCCACACAGAACACCCTCAACCACCTATCAACCATCTAGTATACCCTAGCAACCACTCATGCCACCCTAACAACCGAATAGCAACACCCTAGCAACCACTCCAAGTACTCTAGCAACACCAGAGCAGCCACCGAGAACACCATAGTACACCCTCAACCACCTAGCAACCATCCAGTATACCCTAGCAACTCCTTCGCAACCATTCATGCCACACTAGCGACCACCCAGAAAACCCTAGCAACACCCTAAACCACCCTGCAACACCCTAGCACCATCCAGTATAGCCTAGCAACCACTCATGCCACCCTAGCAACCGCATATCAAACACCCTAGCAACCATCCCAAGTACTCTAACACCCTAGCAACACCCTCAACCACCTAGCAACCATCCAGTAGACCCTAGCAACCACTCATGCCACCCTAGCAACAGCCTAAAAACACCCTAGCAACCAAGTGCCGAGTTTTGCCACTGCAAGCACCACTCACATGTTCTTCGGGAAATGTACATTATTATTATTATTTGAGGCGTCAGATCGACTCTCATCTAAGGTCTACATTACAGATGTAAGTGTGTTGACTCAGACGATGAGATGTTCGTCACTCCCGTGTTTACTCAGCTCACGCTGCACAGTTTGATCATCAGTGATATGATTAGTCTCGCTGTGCAGCTGCTGTGATGAACTACTGTATAGGTCGAGACGTTCAGACGGTTTTACTCTCTCGGGTTTAGATTAGATTCTGATGCACGAGACACAAGGAAACACACTGATCTCTTCATCTCCTGATCTGCATCTGTGTGTGTGTGTGTGTGTAGGCATAGTTACATGCAACTAACCCTAACCCTATAGTAAGTACATGTAGTTAATCAATATTACACAGTACTTACATCTATAATTACACTGTAACAACTAAGTGTATATAATCCATCATTCAGATTATAAAACAAAGTTTCATAAATGTTAAACTTAATTGAACTTTATAAACGCATCTAATTTAATTTGCAATGCTAAAAGTAATTTCATTCAGTTTTTGCATGTTTGTAGAAAAATACTTTTTATTTAAATAAGCTGTCTGCTAATGTATAATTCCTAAATATATTCCAGTTCATTTTTATTTGTAGTATTTTCCGCTATTAAAGTATTCAAACTCAATTATTATTTTAATAGACTATCTATTACTGTGTGTACTTTACTGCCTTGCTTTACCTTGAGCTTCTTATCCTCTTTTTTTGTGTGTGTGTGATACATGTATCCGCTGTGATCTTTGTTCAATAATATAAAAAAAACAACAAGAAGTATTTAAACTCAAACCTCGGTTCTCGCTGTTGAACCGAATCACTACGAATCGAAAACGTCCGGTGTTCGGTTCACTGAAAACAGTGCTCGGAACCACATACTACTCGCACTACTTTTATCATATCTTTCTATGGCAGAAATAGTATGCTAGTAGTATGCGGTTCCCAATCCAGCATGAGTCAACAGTTGGCTCTAGAACACAAGAAACGATTCACTAACAACTCGGAACCGATTCACCTCAACGATCCAACTCAGAAAGATTAGACGCTTTGCTTCTGCGTAACGCGCACTCCAGCAACTCATATGATTCGTTCGTAGTTTAATAAGTGTCAAGGAAACAGAGCACAGCAGAAAAGCTTCTTTATATATAATTTACAGCTGAAAACAGCCGAGCCCAGAAGTGTTTGGAGAACTCACCCAGAATGGCAGCTCGCGGCCGCATAAGATCTCCATTCGCGCTGATGTTAATGGACCTCTTCCTAGTGCCGGGAGGATGTGGCTGCTTTTCTCTTTTCTTCTTGCATGCAACTAAAACACACGGTCATGGACGACACACACTGCACCGACGGACAGCCAGATATGTGTGTGTGTGTGTGTGTGTGTGTGTGTGTGGCCGGTGCCGACCCTCCTCCCCCCGTCCAGAACCGAGAGTGCATTAGAAACAGTCTGTCACTCAGAGGTTGTCATGGCACGAGACTCCGCCCACTTTCTGCGCGTGTTCGCGAGCAAAAACCTCGGGTGTTTATTTACTGAAGCCTGTGGGGTTTGATGGAGGTTCGTGGAGAAGTGCGAAAATAAGACATGTAATACATATACAAAAACAAGATTAAAGTTACACAATAAATACATTTGAAACCAATACAAAAATAATTGAAATAAATAAATGATAAATTAATACATTATATTAAAATTAATATATTAAAATAAATAAATACAATTTTATTTAAATAAAAATAATTTAATTAAATAATAAATAAATGCAAATTAGTATATAAAATAGTATTTAAATAAATAAAATAATTTGGATTAAACAAATTAAATAAATAACATCAACAAAACAAATACATTTGAAACAAATAAAAAATAAATATTAAATAAATTGATTAAAATATATAAATACAACTTTATTAAAATACAAATAAACTAATACATTAAATACAAATAATTAAATGCAATGATTAAAAGAAATAAATTATAAATTAAATAAAAATGATATTTAAATAAATAAATACATTAAATAACTATTTGTTTAAAAAATAGTATTTAATTTTTTTGATTAAACATTAATTAAATAAATAACATCAACAAAATAAATACATTTGAAACAAATAAAAAATAATTAAAATAAATAAATAATACATTATGTTAAAATAAATTGATTAAAATAAAAAAATTGTATATAAAATATTATTTAAATAAATAAAATAATTTGGATTAAACTAATTAAATAAATAACATCAACAAAACAAATACATTTGAAACAAATAAAAAATAATTAAAAACAATAAATGAATACATTATATTAAAATAAATTGATTAAAATATATAAATACAACTTTACTAAAATACAAATAAACTAATACATTAAATGCAAATAAATAAATACAATGATAAAAATAAATAAATGATAAATTAATACATAATATTAAAATAAATAAATAAAATGTGTATTTAAATAAATAAATACATTAAATAAAAATTTGTTTAAAAAATAGTATTTACATTTTTTTGATTAAACATTAATTAAATAAATAACATCAACACAATAAATCAATTTGAAACAAATAATAAATAATTAAAATAAATAAACTATTTAAATACAAATAAATTAATACAATGATTAAAACTGATCAAATTGATTAAAGTAAATAAATGAATTAATGTAAAATAAGGTGAAACTAAGTAACTACTAAAATTAAAATAAATAAATGAATAAAATGAATCTAAGTTCATACGAGTAGAAAAATGCCATGATGTAATAGAAACTAAATATTTTACACATTTATTACATTACTTTTTCACAGTATTATTTTGGTTTTACAGATGAAAATATAGTGTCCTTTTAAATGTAGGATCCCTCTCATGATTATCTGTCATATTTGATGGATTCATAATTACAGCAGATTAATCCAAACCTCTCACATGCTGACAAATGGACAGTTTTTAAAGGACATTCACAAAATTAGTTTTCCAGATGATTTACCTAACATCTGGGGAATATTTTCAATAATTTTGTCCCAAAATTATGCCTATAGGTCACACACACACAAACAATTTTTCTAAGACTATGGAGACTTGATTAGTTAACATGATGCACAAGACTTCCACAGCTAATATTAAAGCATTAAATAATGCTATTAAACCTTATTGTACAGTGTAACCAGAGACATCTTTGACCGATCCCCAATGTCTGTGTGTGTTACAATGCTTTCATACATCGCAGGAAAAACCACACACACACACATATATTTGCATGATTATTTATGCCCCAAAGGAAGATGATGCTTTCAAGACCTTCATTTGGATTCATGCAAATTGTTGTCGGGTTCATATATAGCATCATATTCATATCGGACTGTTGCTGGCACGAATCTGTACATGTTGAACAGCATTTAGAAACCCAGAGGAGAGGCCTGAGTGTGTGTTCATCTCTTCATAAGTCTTTATATAACACAATAACTATCTGTTGTTTTTAATCCACTGGTTTAAAACTGTTTTTCTTGACTGGAAGTCATTATAATTGCTGAATCATAAGATAAAAAAAACTGCTCTGAGTTGGGGAAACCCTTTATAATATCAAGGGTTATTATCTAAAAAACACACGACTACAGCAAACACTTTCAAGGGCAAATGCTGTAACCATACGGAGGGATTGCTAACTCAGTGTGACAGCTTGGCTGTTAAAAATGATTAATATGTTCTGTGTTTCTTGAACGGTGGGGGTTCTTTTCTTTGTGGGTGTCGCGCGCCCTCTAGTGGTTCAACAGAGCCGTCAGAATAATGTCAGACAGGATTATTATTCACCTTAGAAAGAATATCTAGAGTGTGTGTCTGTTTGTCAGACAGTACAGGAGGTAACCATATACAACATACGGATAGAAGTGTTTTACACTGACAATAAATACAGATGAGATAACCCAATATTATATAAACACATGTAAATAAGCACACATAAGCCTGGGGTTTTCAGACTGGGGTCCGGGGAAAAGTTTAGAGAAAAGCAGTGTAAAAAAATTAAAATGAATAAATAAATAAATAAATAAAAGATTGATCTAACAAAATAAAAAAATTGTAATAAAAAAAAAATAATAAAAAAATAATGAATTAATAAATTATATTAAAGTAAATTGATTAAAATAAATAAATAAAATTGTATTTGAATAAATAAAATAAAGGTGATTAAACTAAAAACATAAATTATCTAAAAATATGATTAAACTAACAAAATAAATAAATGTTATAAATGTAATAAATAATATTTTTAAAATAAATAATAAATCAATACATTGTATTAAAATAAATTGATTAAAATAAATAAAATTGTATTTAAATTAAAATCTAATTAAACTAAAAACATCAATAATAAATAATAAATAAATAAATGCAATTATTTAAATACAAATAAATGAAAATGAATAAAATAATAAATTAAAACATTCAATTAAAATAAATGAATAAAACGAATAAATGTGTATTTAAATAAATTGAATACTTTTGTTAAACTAAAAACATAAATAAAAATAAGATTAAACTAACAAAATAAATAAATTTGAATAAAAAAACATAATAAAATAATTTGATTGAAATAAATAAATTTGTATTTAAATAAATAAATACATTTGTATTTAAATAAATAAAATCTACTTAAAGGTATAGCGGAGGATCTTTCCGAATTTTAGATAAGAACCGCCCTCTCCACTTTTTGAAAAAATGCACATGCGCACAACACTCTACCTGCTCCCGAGAGGGAACGCCTATTAACGTGTGCGAGGTTCTCCTCGTGCACGCTCTGTTTACAAATTGCTGTCGGCATCGCTCATACAAGATTACTTTCCAAAAGAAGATTTGCACTTTTTCTCCAAATAGCATGCCAAACTTTACCTGTCGAGTAGAAACTTCGCGACTGAGGCATCAGTGGGAAGCCCAACATGTGTTTTCAGCGCACGCCATCGTGTGAAACAATCTCCCAAAAACACTCTGATCTTGTTTCTCTCTTCTGAGGCCTTTCTCTTCTTCTCATACAGTTCGTACAAACTTTTTCTCTTGCGACCCTCAGACATTTTCAAAGGACCCGGTGAAACGGCGAGCTTCAATGAATGGCTTAGCTCTAGCTCACCAAACATAAACACCTGAAAGTGCGCATGCGCAGAAAGCGAAAACTAAGGGACGAGCCAGGGACGAGCACGTACGACGGCCTTACGTAAACATATCACCAGAATGATTGACACTTAGGTGGACCAATAGTTTACACTACCCACCCGGAAAAAGAAAATCCTCCGCTATACCTTTAAACTAAAAACATAAATAAAAATAAGATTAAAATGAATTGATTAAATAATGCGACACAAACCGAAGTGTTGTTTCTCAGTCTGACCACTAGATGTCGCCCGTGTCCACTCACTCCTTAAAGGCCATGTTGCAGGTTAACAACCACTGTCGATTAATGGGTACATAAATCACTCAAGATATGTATATCATTTTTAAAATGTCCCAAAAATGGCCTTAAAGCCTAGTTTTTTACGTTTTTGGTATTAACGTTTTTTTTACGCAACTCGGTGATGACGTCACGTTGGGGAGAAGTGGAGGAAAGGTAGCCTCAGCCTAGTATTATGGTGCGTTCAAAGTCATCTCGTATAGATCGTATTTACGAGTTGAATGCCACCACAATGTCGTAAATACTTAATAATTAAATGCATGGTCCGAGGAGAATGAGTGGAGAGTTGGTGAAGTGTTCTGGTGAGTTGCTATCATTTAACAACGCAGCAATGAGCACTGGAGCTAGTCTACGAGCAGCAGTGAATAACGACACTTTTTTTTTCTTTTCATCTAGAAATAGAAGGCATCATGCTAGCTATATGGGTGTTTCTAAGCGTTTATCTCTTCCTCCGGTGAAAATGTTGTTGCAAACGTAGCCGCCGCATGTCTGTCGCTGTGTTTGGCAGGTGCTTGTCTGGGCGCCGGCGGTGCCGTCCCATGGAAACTGCGTTGGAAAGCTTGTTGTGCTGTAGGGAAGTGAGTGTGTTTTGGTCGCTGGTCGAGGAGCTCACCTCGCACCAGATGTGACGTGCCTCACTCAGCATCCAGAGTTTTTACACCCAGCACAAACAGTAGTTCACCATTGTCAATCTACCTAACGTTATATATTTCTATATATTTATCTATCTAGCTGCTAGCTATCTATGCTATTGCTAACGTTATGCTATCTGGCTGTCTGCCTACCTCTCTATACTAGCCTATCTATCTATCTATTTATCTGTCTGTCTATCTATATCTATTTATTTATCTATAATCTGCGCTAACGTTATCTGAATACTCTCGTCTGCTACTCGTCTCTCTAGTCACTCTCAATGCGGGCCGCGGGCTTTGGTAAATTCTCTCCCCAACGTGACGTAATGGCATTGTGGGGGAAAGGAGAGTCGTTGCAAACCGCTCTACTTTTTCGTATTATATTCCGCTTTGTGATACCCAACGACATAAAATACAATGGATAACAGTTTAAATGTTTATTACCAACAAGTAAATAGCACAAATTCGATGAAAAAAAAAACCTGCAAACGGCCTTTAACCACCATAATACGATTAACTAGCTAACGACTTTCATAATAACATGGTCGCACCTCTGTCGTTTGAACGACGTTAATTTACCAATATATGATCGAGATAGCAATTAATGTATTTAATATGAGTATAGGCTACTATAGCCGTTCATTGTTAACCAAGTTAACCTGCCGTGTTTGGTATAAACTTACTCTTAGACCGCAGTTTTCTTGCTGCTTTTAACGATATGAGGACTTCAATGTTTGTTTAGTTCCCTGTCGTTTTGTTTTGTTTGACTCTTCGCGGGATTTCTCCCACGTAATACGCCGGGGTTCCCTTACGCATTTACGCGCATGCGCACACTTCAAAAACGGTAGATGGATGGATGGATGGATGGATGGATGGATGGATGGATGGATGGATGGATGGATGGATGGATGGATGGATAGATAGATAGATAGATAGATAGATAGATAGATAGATAGATAGATAGATAGATAGATAGATAGATAGATAGATAGATAGATAGATCTTAGAAATAGTACATAGACTCCAATAGAGTTTGGACAGTTTCTTGGCTCATCTGAAAATTACGTCAATGAAAGTCTATGGGATTTTCCGATCGTCATTTTTAGAAAAAACAGTAAGTCTGATCAGTCAGAAAAGATAAAGCACACTAAATCAGAACAGTCTGAAGATCTTGTCTGAGTTTGGAGGATGTAGCTTGAGCCTAAGAGGAGTATTGAGAAATCTCAGAAGAGGAAGAATAAAAACTTAATGATAGAAAAGAGACTTCTCCTGAAATCAATCATAAACTTTTACATGCCGTCCATCATCATCAGCACATTCCGGCCAGTCAGCCTGCAATACACACTAAAAAGCTTTTACCATCATGAGTGTGTGGGCATCACAGGCGCGCGCAGCATTTTTCCTCGGGAGCGCGCCCGTGATGCCCACAAGTGCTGCCTACGTAGACAGATGATCAGAACTATAGACACGCAGAGCAGAAACTCATTCAGTGTTGATCTGAAGAGTGAAGAGTTCAGATCGCCTCTGGAATAGTGTTGGCCGGTTCATGTGATGCGCGCGCAGCTCGGACGGGAACGTCATTCTAACGGACCCGTTAACTAGACGACAGCTGATGACGGGAACGATGATCGGGCACGAGCGAAGATTACCGGATTTACCGGGTCTACCGGCCAGCGCGTCCCGTAGGAGACTCTCACGGGTCGGGAGGAAACACAGCAATGGATCCGTCCAGTGAGTTCACTTATAAAGTTATTGAAGGACTGATTTCTCATTCATAAGCTTTCCCTTTGATATTATATATATATATATATATATATATATATATATATATATATATATATATATATATATATATATATATATATATAACCAAAGCAAAGCAATACTCCAAAAAATATGGTCTGTCCAAATATGGACAAACCCAGCCGTTGGGTTGATTTTTTCTATTACACATTCTTAACCCAACTTTTTGGGGTTGTGCATATTTGACACAAAATTGGGTTAAAACGACCCAGCGTTTTTTTAGAGTGTGATTTTAGGTCTCTTACAAACTTTTTTTCATATGAAGGTCACACACGTGTAAACATTGTATGCCTTACTTCTGATCATTTTAAAAATGCCTTTTATGAGTTTTACACTTGTTCCAGTAACAGACTTTCAATATTTAAAATGAAAAAAAAAGGTCCTTTTATTTTAAAAAGCATTTTGCACTGAAAAAAAAAGAAAAAGTTTGATCATAACTTTGAAAAAAGTCAGAGAAGAACTTGAGACTAACTATTAGTCATTTAATGCATGAGTATATTTTATTGTGCATCATTTCTAGTCAAGTTGTTTAAAATGTTATTTCCACCACATCATATTCCACATTCAGTATTGAGATGGAAATGACACTGTAGTGGAAAGTGTTTCTCATGATTTGTTCTTCATACACTGTTGGACATTGTTATTAAACAAGTGATCATGAGAAAAGTATGTTTTAAGTTTTATACTACATAATTACTTGAAAAATGTCCAAGCATCCCACAATAATATTACAAAGCTTAATCAGAACAATCAATTATAATAGCGCCATAATACCAACTAGGCCTATTCCTTTGGAACAAATAAAAAACAGTGAGGTTAGAGATTTTATTTGTGGCCCAAAAGATGAAGAAACACACATGTAATACTGACGCAATGAAAAGGAGCTTTTGTGCCACTGCTACTGAAATACAGGATTTAGACAAAATCCTCAAAGTATTATAAAGGTATTTAGAGGAACTACGCATTTGCACATTGCCGTTCATTAGTGATGGACAGCCAGATTAAAGGGAGAGTTCACCCAAAAATGAAAAATACCCCATGATTTACTCACCCTCTAGTCATCCTAAGTGTATATGACATTATTCTTTCAGACGAATACAATCAGAGTTATATTAAAAAATGTCCTGGCTCTTCCAAGCTTTATAATGACAGTGAATAGCCGCTTCTGTTTTGAAATCC
Organism: Scardinius erythrophthalmus; assembly: GCF_964197995.2. Classification (NCBI taxonomy): domain Eukaryota; kingdom Metazoa; phylum Chordata; class Actinopteri; order Cypriniformes; family Leuciscidae; genus Scardinius; species Scardinius erythrophthalmus. The sequence goes on from NC_138238.1 coordinate 39,031,625, forward strand.
ATAAAAGTGCATCTATCCATCATAAAAGTGCATCTATCCATCATAAAAGTGCATCTGTCCATCATAAAAGTGCATCTATCCATCATAAAAGTACATCTGTCCATCATAAAAGTGCATCTGTCCATCATAAAAGTGCATCTGTCTATCACAAAAGTGCATCTATCCATCATAAATGTGCATCTGTCCATCATAAGTGCATCTATCCATCATAAAAGTGCATCTGCATCTGTCCATCTTAAAAGTGCATCTGTCCATCATAAAAGTGCATCTATCCATCATAAATGTGCATCTATCCATCATAAAAGTGCATCTATCCATCATAAAAGTGCATCTATCCATCATAAAAGTGCATCTATCATCATAAAAGTGCATCTGTCCATCATAAAAGTGCATCTGTCCATCATAAAAGTGCATCTGTCCATCATAAAGTGCATCTGTCCATCATAAAAGTGCATCTATCATCATAAAAGTGCATCTGTCCATCATAAAAGTACATCTGTCCATCATAAAAGTGCATCTGTCCATCATAAAAGTGCATCTGTCTATCACAAAAGTGCATCTATCCATCATAAATGTGCATCTATCCATCATAAGTGCATCTATCCATCATAAAAGTGCATCTGCATCTGTCCATCATAAAGTGCATCTGTCCATCATAAAAGTGCATCTATCATCATAAAAGTGCATCTATCCATCATAAAAGTACATCTGTCCATCATAAAAGTGCATCTGTCCATCATAAAAGTGCATCTGTCTATCACAAAAGTGCATCTATCCATCATAAATGTGCATCTGTCCATCATAAGTGCATCTATCCATCATAAAAGTGCATCTGCATCTGTCCATCATAAAAGTGCATCTGTCCATCATAAAAGTGCATCTATCCATCATAAATGTGCATCTATCCATCATAAAAGTGCATCTATCCATCATAAAAGTGCATCTGCATCTGTCCATCATAAAAGTGCATCTGTCCATCATAAAAGTGCATCTATCATCATAAAAGTGCATCTATCCATCATAAAAGTGCATCTGTCCATCATAATAGTGCATCTATCCATCATAAAAGTGCATCTGTCCATCATAATAGTGCATCTATCCATCATAAAAGTGCATCTGTCCATCATAAAAGTGCATCTGTCCATCATAAAAGTGCATCTATCATCATAAAAGTGCATCTATCCATCATAAAAGTGCATCTGTCCATCATAATAGTGCATCTATCCATCATAAAAGTGCATCTGTCCATCATAATAGTGCATCTATCCATCATAAAAGTGCATCTATCCATCATAAAAGTGCATCTGTCCATCATAAAAGTGCATCTATCATCATAAAAGTGCATCTATCCATCATAAAAGTGCATCTGTCCATCATAATAGTGCATCTATCCATCATAAAAGTGCATCTGTCCATCATAATAGTGCATCTATCCATCATAAAAGTGCATCTGTCCATCATAAAAGTGCATCTGTCCATCATAAAAGTGCATCTATCATCATAAAAGTGCATCTATCCATCATAAAAGTACATCTGTCCATCATAAAAGTGCATCTGTCCATCATAAAAGTGCATCTGCATCTGTCCATCATAAAAGTGCATCTATCATCATAAAAGTGCATCTATCCATCATAAAAGTGCATCTATCATCATAAAAGTGCATCTATCCATCATAAAAGTGCATCTGTCCATCATAATAGTGCATCTATCCATCATAAAAGTACATCTGTCCATCATAAAAGTGCATCTATCCATCATAAAAGTGCATCTGCATCTGTCCATCATAAAAGTGCATCTGTCCATCATAAAAGTGCATCTATCCATCATAAAAGTGCATCTATCCATCATAAAAGTGCATCTATCCATCATAAAGATGCACTTTTATGATGTATAGATGCACTTAGTAAATCAAGGTGGTAATTTTCATTTTTGGGTGACCTATGCCTTTAAAGCAGTGCAGGTCTGCATCGAGTTGATCCGTTTGCTTCCCCCCTCCAGGTCGAGCTCATCCAGCGGCACGGGCAGATCCACGGAGAGCGTCGGGATCCGGCAACCGGCCAAGAATAAGATCCGGCGTCAGCGTCTGTCGGCTGTGTTCGGCCGCGGCCCTCGGAGAGACTCGGCTGAGGTGACGGACGACCCCTCAGAACTGTCCAATCAGGTCTCGGCTCCAGGCATCCTGAAGATCTTCGGCACTGAGATTTGCGAAGGAGCGAATTACAAGAGCGTTCTGGCCACGACACACTCCAGTGCCAAAGAGCTGGTCAAAGAGGCTCTCGCCAGGTGAGTGGAGAATACTGCGATTGATCAACATTATACAGCAGTCAGAACCCAGACAGCAACACAGTGTCGGCCCAGAGCCGGCCCACACACATGCTAAAAAGCACTGGGTTAAAAACAACCCAATATTGAAAATATAGGACAGGACACATGTTGGGTTAATTTTACCCAGTAAAATGGCTTGTTTATTTAACCCAGCATACTGGGTTGATTAATTTTGACTATAATACGAGCATTTTTCTTTCTTTTTTACTTCATACATGAATTAATGTTTACAGGTGAACTAACTTAAATCTTCTAAACAAAAGAAAACAAAAATAAAATACTCCACACAAACACTGGTTTGCAGGAACATTCCTTTATTTGTTATCATATTTTTTAGTATATTATATATAGTTTGGAATTATTATTGCATACATTTAAGATCGTTTAACAAATATTAGAAGTAAAAATTAAACATTTTTGTCACGTTTCTATCGTAACAGCGCTGGATCTCGTGCCGGAGCTTGTGTCGTGTTCATGAACTTCTATCTTCAAACGCTGCCCTGCGTTTCACTCATAGCCGAAATATGTTGTAATATGCTGTTACTCCATAACCTTTCCATAAACAATCAGTGTACAGTTCTGAGAACATATTTTAACTTTATAAGCACTTATATTCTGTCTTTTGAATAAAATCCTAAAATTTCATTCAAGGCATCAGGCGTTTCCATCACGCGAAAAGACCAAAGCCCACGATTAATAACTCAACCCCTGGGTTGTTACGTCTGACCCAGGATCCGGGTAACACAAAAACTACCCAAACACTGGGTTGTTACATCTGACCCAGGATCTGGGTAACACAAAAACTACCCAAACACTGGGTTGTTACGTCTGACCCAGGATCCGGGTAACACAAAAACTACCCAAACACTGGGTTGTTACATCTGACCCAGGATCTGGGTAACACAAAAACTACCCAAACACTGGGTTGTTACGTCTGACCCAGGATCTGGGTAACACAAAAACTACCCAAACATTGGGTTGTTACGTCTGACCCAGGATCTGGGTAACACAAAAACTACCCAAACACTGGGTTGTTACGTCTGATCCAGGATCTGGGTAACACAAAAACTACCCAAACACTGGGTTGTTACGTCTGACCCAGGATCTGGGTAACACAAAAACTACCCAAACACTGGGTTGTTACGTCTGATCCAGGATCTGGGTAACACAAAAACTACCCAAACACTGGGTTGTTACGTCTGACCCAGGATCTGGGTAACACAAAAACTACCCAAACACTGGGTTGTTACGTCTGACCCAGGATCTGGGTAACACAAAAACTACCCAGACACTGGATTGTTACGTCTGATCCAGGATCTGGGTAACACAAAAACTACCCAAACAATGGGTTGTTACATCTGACCCAGGATCTGGGTAACACAAAAACTACCCAAACACTGGGTTGTTACATCTGATCCAGGATCTGGGTAACACAAAAACTACCCAAACACTGGGTTGTTACATCTGATCCTGGATCTGGGTAACACAAAAACTACCCAAACACTGGGTTGTTACGTCTGATCCAGGATCTGGGTAACACAAAAACTACCCAAACACTGGGTTGTTCCGTCTGACCCAGGATCTGGGTAACACAAAAACTACCCAAACACTGGGTTGTTACGTCTGACCCAGGATCTGGGTAACACAAAAACTACCCAAACACTGGGTTGTTACATCTGACCCAGGATCTGGGTAACACAAAAACTACCCAGACACTGGATTGTTACGTCTGATCCAGGATCTGGGTAACACAAAAACTACCCAAACACTGGGTTGTTACATCTGACCCAGGATCTGGGTAACACAAAAACTACCCAAACACTGGGTTGTTACATCTGATCCAGGATCTGGGTAACACAAAAACTACCCAAACACTGGGTTGTTACGTCTGACCCAGGATCTGGGTAACACAAACACTACCCAAACACTGGGTTGTTACATCTGACCCAGGATCTGGGTAACACAAAAACTACCCAGACATTGGATTGTTACGTCTGACCCAGGATCTGGGTAACACAAAAACTACCCAAACACTGGGTTGTTACATCTGACCCAGGATCTGGGTAACACAAAAACTACCCAAACACTGGGTTGTTACGCCTGACCCAGGATCTGGGTAACACAAAAACTACACAAACACTGGATTGTTACGTCTGATCCAGGATCTGGGTAACACAAAAACTACCCAAACACTGGGTTGTTACATCTGATCCAGGATCTGGGTAACACAAAAACTACCCAAACACTGGGTTGTTACGCCTGACCCAGGATCTGGGTAACACAAAAACTACCCAAACACTGGATTGTTACGTCTGATCCAGGATCTGGGTAACACAAAAACTACCCAAACACTGGGTTGTTACGTCTGATCCAGGATCTGGGTAACACAAAAACTACCCAGACACTGGATTGTTACGTCTGACCCAGGATCTGGGTAACACAAAAACTACCCAAACACTGGGTTGTTACATCTGACCCAGGATCTGGGTTACACAAAAACTACCCAAACACTGGGTTGTTACATCTGACCCAGGAGCTGGGTAACACAAAAACTACCCAAACACTGGGTTGTTACATCTGACCCAGGATCTGGGTTACACAAAAACTACCCAAACACTGGGTTGTTACATCTGACCCAGGAGCTGGGTAACACAAAAACTACCCAAACACTGGGTTGTTACATCTGACCCAGGATCTGGGTTACACAAAAACTACCCAAACACTGGGTTGTTACATCTGACCCAGGAGCTGGGGAACACAAAAACTACCCAAACACTGGGTTGTTACATCTGATCCAGGATCTGGGTAACACAAAAACTACCCAAACACTGGGTTGTTACGTCTGATCCAGGATCAGGGTTACACAAAAACTACCCAAACACTGGGTTGTTCCGTCTGACCCAGGATCAGGGTTACACAAAAACTACCCAAACACTGGGTTGTTCCGTCTGACCCAGGATCAGGGTTACACAAAAACTACCCAAACACTGGGTTGTTCCGTCTGACCCAGGATCAGGGTTACACAAAAACTACCCAAACGCTGGGTTGTTCCGTCTGACCCAGGATCAGGGTTACACAAAAACTACCCAAACACTGGGTTGTTACGTCTGACCCAGGATCTGGGTAACACAAAAACCACCCAAACACTGGGTTGTTACGCCTGACCCAGGATCTGGGTAACACAAAAACTACCCAAACGCTGAAAAAATAACCCAAATTTTTTTTTAGAGTGTGTGGATTCCATGCGTACCAGATGTGGGCCGGATCTGGGCTGTGTTGCTAAAATAATTATTCAGCAGTATTATTGATTTGACACTGACACTATTGGATGAAAGTAATGATTCTATTCTCTTCTGTAGAGCTGCTTAGCTGAATTGAACTTGTTTCATAATGAATAAACTTTACACAGTTATTGAACTGATGAAACTATTTTCATAATATGCATAATTTGAATTTGTCTTATATTTGATTTCTGTTTGTTACAGTGAAGATGCTTTAAAACAATTTCTATTGTATAAAGCACTAAAGAAATAAAGGTGACTTGACATATATTTAGGTTCATATGAAATATGAATAACTGATAATATTAAAGTCTTCTTGAAGTAGCCCTGATCTTTTACTCTCTATTGTCCCGTATATCCGAGTGAAACGCTTCTTGAACCAGAACAAATGTGGGCGGGGCTTGATTTTGTCCATGGGGAATTGATTGGATGATTGGATGGTTGTGGTTTGCTATTGGCTGATCTCATGTGAGTGACAGGTTGCCCCGCCCACATCATCAGAAAAGAGAAGAGATGCTGCAAGAGGAACTTATTCTGATTCAAGATTATTAAAACAATAATGATGTGCACTGATGAATCATTCTGCAAAATTCCATAAAAAAAAATAAGAATTGCCTATTTTGATTTGGTGACTTTAAATTTATAATGCTGTTACTGTTATGAACAAAACCACCAGATGGTTTTCTGAAGGTTTTTGGAAAACGGCCTTTGTGCACATTGGTTAAATTTCAAACTGCATGTGAAGGTTTCATACCAAAAGTCTTGATTGGTTTGGAGAAGTTGGAAATTCAAGGCGACATTAATTCTTTGGTGAACGCAAGCCAATTTGGATAGAAAGCTGCGTCAGCACAGAAACTCTTCTGTTCTTTCCTAATTCTACAACTAGAATGTGTGTGTGTGAAAGTGCCTGTGTTTTTCCAAGATCTTAATGTCTGTTTGTTTTTTGAACGAGATTAATACTTTTATTCAACAAGGATGTACACCAACAGTAGTGTATGCATATATCCTATCAGCTGTTCTGCTGTTTGTGTTATTGCAGATACTCCCTGAGCAAAGAAGAATCTGATGACTATGTGTTGTGTGACGTGATCGGCTGCGTGGAAAACCAGCGCTGGAGGACTGAATGTGTCCGTGTGGTTGGAGACGATGAGAAGCCGCTCTTGTTGCAGTCGCTCTGGAAGCCCAGAGAAGGTTTTGCTCGCCGATTTGAGATCCAGCGCAAGGCCACAGTGGAAGAAAACAACTCTAAAGACAAAGACACGGTGACCGCTGGTAAACCTCACTATAATCACCTCTGCACTGAAGATGTTTGGTGTTTTGGGCCACTAAAGTGCTATATTTTACGAATGCATTGCCGTATTGGTATGAAAATTGGTGCGTGTCTTCGGCATGATGCCTTGAAAGTACTCAAAAAGTTTTGGGATAGCGCCACCTTGTGGTGAAAAATTATTAAGTTTGATGAGGCCCCCTGGTTGAGAACTGTTATATCCACATTCTTGATGTTTAAAGTCCCCCAGTAGTCCGTCATTTTATCCATTAAAACTCATCTTTGATCACCAAAATGACATATTTAAAAGTTTTTTCCTTGAAAAAAAATTCATGCCTTAAAATATCTTATATAACTCGACACCCTTGCCTCATTTAGTATTCGTGGTTCTATGAATATGCAAATGAGCACCGCCTCCACTCACTCACTCAGCTCAGAGATCCACTGGTTGACGATCACACGTTGATCTGATTGGTTACAAGGTAGTTTGTGACGTCAGAAACACCAGCGATTTCAAAGCGTGTTTTTGAGACTGTCTTTGGTTCACTGCAGTTTTAAGGAGGAAATACTCAGCAATGCTGTCGACTTATGAATTTACACATGGTTTGTCTTAAAGCATATTAAAAACACCACATAGACACATAAACAACATTAAAAGCTGGATTTTCACCGCTTTAATACTTTCAATATCTCATTCTCCAGGCATAAACGCACAGGCACGGAAGCTGCAGAAGACTCGCTCTCGTGGGAAATCGGTCCGGCTGGACGATGGAAAGCACAATATGTTTAAGAGTCTCAGCGAGACGAACCTGAGAGTCGAGGCTCACAAAAACCACACGGAGGATCCAGAGACCGAGGTCTACAAACACACACAGTGTCCCGCCAGTGAGCGCGAGGAGACGGAGAGCAGCGATGACAACGACACACAGTTCTCCATTCATCCGCCTCTGGATTTTCCCTACTTTCTGCTTCTGCAGGGCTTCAGTTACACACAGGTAGTATCCCTCGCACTTCCTCGTTCTTTCCTCCAGCCAGTTTTATGCCGTTTTTATCAGTAGCTGTAGCTTTACATCCATCTACTTTTATTTTTTTCTAACCTTCTTAAATGTATGTTTCATTATTTTAATTTAGAACAAAAAAGTACACACAGTGTAGCTTTAATTTTTTGATATTTAAAAGTTGTGAATCAATTAAAATCCATAGATGATAAAATCATGATTCATACGTGAATTGATTTTTCCCCCTAACGCTAATGTTTACAAATAAGAAAACATGCACATAAACTACGACGGAAACACATTTACTGAATACATTTCTCGAATGCGCAACAAAACCCTCAGCGGAGGCTGTGAT
>NC_138238.1:39042350-39084850 GCF_964197995.2 Scardinius erythrophthalmus
CTATCTATCTATCTATCTATCTATCTATCTATCTATCTATCTATCTATCTATCTATCTATCTATCTATCTATCTATCATAATGTATGATTTGCAAAAATGAAAACTGCTGCTTCTGTGTAGATGAGAGAATCAAAGTGTATGCGCGTTGTGCACACGCTACATTGATTACGGCCAAGCATGCGCCCTTAAAATAGCTCATGAATAACATGCGCAACGCGCGCCACTGACTTTAAACTATTTTTTCCTGGTTAGTGGCGCAATTGTTTTCTAAACCTGCAAAATAGCATGAAGGAACGTTTGCGCTGGAACACGCCTCCTTTTTTGCGCTGAACCGCCCAGGGAGCGCAAGTTCATTCCCTAGTTTAGCGACGTGCTTCTGTGGAGGGAAAAGCGCGCTTTGCGCGGGTGCAAAATAGGAATGATACATGCGTCGGTGTACAAAGTCAATTGCGCTGGGTGCAAGATAGGGCCCATAATCTTAAAATGTATCAGTATTTAAAAAAGCACCTTTGGCTTAAATGACAACATGTTGACATATTAAGAATATTTATTACACGGCTCTGTGGAATACTTGATTCTGATTGGTCAGTCGCTTCATCCAGCGGTTTATTATTCGCCGATAACAACCACAGAAACACCGGCTCATCGGGTCAGTGGAGTCAGCAGCGCTACACGCTCGCTAGGAACAGTTTTTCCGTGGAAGTTTTGCATTTGGTGAGCTAATAAAATATTAAAATTGTCAAATCAATATTTTGTGTATAGTTATTTAATTATGCCATCCAGTATCGTGGACTCGCTCTCTCTCGTTTCATACAAACGCAGCGGTGGCCATTTTGTGACTATTGTTTTGTACACTGTTGGATTATGAGATACAAACAGGAACGATTTTAAAACAGTTTAATCTGAAATCAATATCTCTTATCCCCATAATTATTTATGTGGTGAAATGCTGTGTAATAAGTGGAATGACTGTATACCGTATCTCTTAAATGTCTGGCTAGTTTGAACAACAGCTCTCTCCGCGGAAGCTCTGCGTTTAAATACAGAATAAAATATTTCAACTCAATATTCCGTGTCTAATTATTTACTTATATGGCAAGTAGGCGTGTTATAAGCGGGATAATGTACATCCGGCCGGTTGTTATCTCAGAATAAACCCCTTCAGGCTGATGAAGACCTGATCCTGATCACCTGATCGGGTTTATTCTGAGATAACAACCGGCCGGATGTACATTATCCCTTACGGAATGCCGTTCCTTGTCTCCTCAGGATTTCGTCATCTATCCCCTGATCAACAGCAGCTCAGTATTCGGACGGCGCGTCGATCAGACCGAGTCCGAGAGCGACTCAGAACTCCTGAATCTCTGGGCTCCGGATCTGCTTCCTCGTCACTGTCTGGTTCGACGCCTTGGCGTGAAGCCCGTGACGCTCCTGAAACCCCTCGACGGAGCCGAAGTGAAGAAGAACGGATGCGCTGTCCGTCACGAGGTGGAGCTGCGCTCGGGAGACGTCATCGGCCTCGGACATCATTACCTCTTCATGTATAAAGACCCGACTTCTGAACGTCCAGCTCTCTGTCAAGTGTGTGTGCTGTCGGAGAAATCCAGAAGGCCCCGAGGCTTCAGAGACCCGGAGGGAGCAGAACTGGCTCTGGCGTATGATGTTGAACACGAATCCCGGGTCCTAGATTTGATCTTCTCCACGGCTGATCAGGATAAAGACACACACAAACTGAGCGCTGCGTTCCTGCTGTGTTTGTGTTTCCAGCAATCCGTCAATCACTTCTCCATGCCGGCCCTCCGAAGACTCCTTTTACACACAGCCAATCGGCTTCAGACGCTCGTGTGGGTCAGTCTGTTCAGTCATTACTCCATTCAACTTAAAGCTGCATTCCGTAATTTTTTTGGGTTAAAAATTATCCAAAATAAATGTTTGAGCAAGTACATAACCAGCCTCGATTCAGAACGGTGAGCTTGTAATGATGTTTTTTATTCCAGTGGTACTGGTGGATCTCGGCTGGAAATTCGAGCATGTCTTTGTGTCATAACGTCACATCTGTCCATATAGAGTCACATCTGTACACATAACGTCACATCTGTCCATATAGAGTCACATCTGTCCATATAGAGTCACATCTGTACACATAACGTCACATCTGTCCATATAGAGTCACATCTGTCCACATAATATCTATCACATCTGTCCATATAGAGTCACATCTGTCCACATAATATCTATCACATCTGTCCATATAGAGTCACATCTGTACACATAACATCACATCTGTCCATATAGAGTCACATCTGTACACATAACGTCACATCTGTCCATATAGAGTCACATCTGTACACATAACGTCACATCTGTCCATATAGTCACATCTGTACACATAACGTCACATCTGTCCATATAGAGTCACATCTGTACACATAACATCACATCTGTCCATATAGAGTCACATCTGTCCACATAACGTCACATCTGTCCATATAGAGTCACATCTGTCCACATAACGTCACATCTGTCCACATAACGTCACATCTGTCCACATAACGTCACATCTGTCCATATAGAGTCACATCTGTCCACATAACGTCACATCTGTCCATATAGAGTCACATCTGTCCACATAACGTCACATCTGTCCATATAGAGTCACATCTGTCCACATAATATCTATCACATCTGTCCATATAGAGTCACATCTGTACACATAACATCACATCTGTCCATATAGAGTCACATCTGTACACATAACGTCACATCTGTCCATATAGAGTCACATCTGTACACATAACGTCACATCTGTCCATATAGAGTCACATCTGTCCACATAATATCTATCACATCTGTCCATATAGAGTCACATCTGTACACATAACATCACATCTGTCCATATAGAGTCACATCTGTACACATAACGTCACATCTGTCCATATAGAGTCACATCTGTACACATAACGTCACATCTGTCCATATAGTCACATCTGTACACATAACGTCACATCTGTCCATATAGAGTCACATCTGTACACATAACATCACATCTGTCCATATAGAGTCACATCTGTCCACATAACGTCACATCTGTCCATATAGAGTCACATCTGTCCACATAACGTCACATCTGTCCACATAACGTCACATCTGTCCACATAACGTCACATCTGTCCATATAGAGTCACATCTGTCCACATAACGTCACATCTGTCCACATAACGTCACATCTGTCCACATAACGTCACATCTGTCCACATAACGTCACATCTGTCCATATAGAGTCACATCTGTCCACATAACGTCACATCTGTCCACATAACGTCACATCTGTCCACATAACGTCACATCTGTCCATATAGAGTCACATCTGTACACATAACGTCACATCTGTCCACATAACGTCACATCTGTCCATATAGAGTCACATCTGTACACATAACGTCACATCTGTCCATATAGAGTCACATCTGTCCACATAACGTCACATCTGTCCACATAACGTCACATCTGTCCACATAACGTCACATCTGTACACATAACGTCACATCTGTCCACATAACGTCACATCTGTCCATATAGAGTCACATCTGTCCACATAACGTCACATCTGTCCATATAGAGTCACATCTGTACACATAACGTCACATCTGTCCATATAGAGTCACATCTGTCCACATAACGTCACATCTGTCCACATAACGTCACATCTGTCCACATAACGTCACATCTGTCCACATAACGTCACATCTGTCCATATAGAGTCACATCTGTCCACATAACGTCACATCTGTCCACATAACGTCACATCTGTCCATATAGAGTCACATCTGTACACATAACGTCACATCTGTCCACATAACGTCACATCTGTCCATATAGAGTCACATCTGTACACATAACATCACATCTGTCCATATAGAGTCACATCTGTCCACATAACGTCACATCTGTCCACATAACGTCACATCTGTCCACATAACGTCACATCTGTACACATAACGTCACATCTGTCCACATAACGTCACATCTGTCCATATAGAGTCACATCTGTCCACATAACGTCACATCTGTCCATATAGAGTCACATCTGTACACATAACGTCACATCTGTCCATATAGAGTCACATCTGTCCATATAGAGTCACATCTGTCCACATAACGTCACATCTGTCCATATAGAGTCACATCTGTCCATATAGAGTCACATCTGTCCACATAACGTCACATCTGTCCATATAGAGTCACATCTGTACACATAACGTCACATCTGTCCACATAACGTCACATCTGTCCATATAGAGTCACATCTGTCCATATAGAGTGTGAGGATGCTGGAGGTGGAGATTTATAGCCTTTTCTCACAGCACTTGATATAATTAAACTTGATGGCGGATCCAGAAAGGTTCAAACGACAATCACCGCAGTGACAACTGGAGATTCACCTGCTGTAAAATGCAAAAGACTTCGCAGCGGCTACAGAAAAACAGAGACTGCAACCAGCTCATGCGAAAACAAGGATAATATCGGAAGGGCATTCAATTTCACGCAATGCTGATGTTGTTAACATTAACAATTTGAGAACAAAGTATAATTTGCACGGTTTGACGTGATATGATAAGCGATCGTTAGATTTAATCAGCGCGATTTACTGCAATGCTTTTTAAAACGCAAAAAAGAACTTAAATGTGTACTGGTGGCGCGCTGTCTGTAAATCTCTCTATGTGATGAACACACACTCACACACACACAGAACTCATGCGCACAGAATGCCGCTTCAGATTGAGTTCTCTTTCACGCTTGAACGGACAAAAACACACAAAAGTATGCCAAAATGTTCACTTTGTCAAGTATCCTCGTAAGCACAGTATTAAATTACGTTTGATCTCGAGGGATTTTGCGAGATTTTCCGTCTGACCTGGGAATGCTCGGGAGTCAAATCGGTTCGTGTGTGATGTGTTGATTTTGCCGTGTGGCTGCGCACCACACACTGTACGACCAAAACTGTTAGACCCGTGATTTTTTATCGCCGTGTGTGGGGTCTCTCAGGTTTGGAAAATCGTCCCGTGTGAACCAGGCTTTACTTGTTCATAACATTTTCCGGTGAAAATTCTTATGTTGGTCATACTTCAAAAAGCAGAATCTGTGATTGGGAATGCCAGGATCCACACCGGCGGCGACTGACAGCCGCACGTTCTCCTCAAAACACTGGATTCGTCCTCGCTGTGCCGTGCCGAGGCACAACCCACGTAAAGCTGATTATTCGTGAATAACTGCAATTGCAGATTTCAAACAGAGATGGCGACAAAGAGGAAAAACTACGGACTGCAGCTTTAATTTGTGTCAATATTGTGCGATTAAAAAAAAAGCCACCTCATACATTTATATTATTTTTAAACAAGACCAAACAAATTTTATGAATTATTTTCCCACATTAGTATACTTAAATCCTGAATTAATCAGATGGTTAAATGAATCGGCTTAGTGAATGATTCAATGACTCTTTGTTTTGTTCCCGACTGAATCAAAGTTTTGAACGAATCTGTTGAGTTAATAACTGATTCTTAATGACTACTGGTGTAATGATGTAACATGCAGAAAGATTCACTGAAATTCTGGCCTATTAAAGAGATAGTTCACCCCAATGAACGTGTCATTATTTACTTTCCCTCATGCTGTTTCAAACCTTTCTTTCTTTTGTGGAACGCAAAAGAAGATATTGGTATACTTAACCATTTTGGTTCCCATTGACTTCCACTGTAAGGGCAAAAATTACAGTGCCAAGTCAATGGGAACCGAAACTGAAGATTCTTCAAAATATATTCTTTTATGTTCAGCGGGACAAAGAAAGTCATTCAGGTTTGGAACGAGATGAGGGAGAATAAATTATGACAAAATTTCCATTTTTGGGTGAACTATCCCTTTATATTTGAGGACTGTACTTGTAATACAGCAGACGAGTCAAGTGTTATTAGGGATGCATGATATATCGGCCACCATAGCGGTATCAGCCGATATATGATCATTTTTAATGTTATCGGTCTGATTAGAAAATTTGGCCGATATATTAAAGCCGATAAATAATGTATTATTTCCTGGAGCGGAGACTCTTCAGATGCCAAAATATAAAAAAATTAAAATAAAAAAGTTGTTAAGATTTATCGGCCAATATATCGGTTATCGTTTTTCAAATATAAAGAATTATCGGTATCAGCCAAAATGTTCATATCGGTGCATCCGTAAGTGTAATGAATGGCTTTTCTGGTACATTTTCATTCTTTATGAAACATAAAGGCTTCGGTCCTCATTGTAACTGCATGGACAATTCTTCAAATTTTCTCCTTTTGTGTTTTGTGAAAAATAGAAAGTAAAATGGATTTGAGCTACTAGAGGGTCAGAAAATGAAAAGATGCAGTAAAATGCAAGATTCATCACGCTATAAATGTTGTTGTGTATCTTTTATACCTTAATACAGGAAAAGGCGAAAGAACTTGCAGCGCTGCAGCCTGAAATGTAAGAACAGGAACTTGTTTCTCATCAATTCATAACCAGAGGAATTAAAATTCAATATCTCAGCTTACATTAAAACCAGATTTTCCTGGCTCTTGTGACGCAAGCAGACGCGACTCAGAAGCGGAAGACTGGCTGATCCGGGGCCTGGAGCCGCTGGTGCTGTGGATGGCCAACTCCATCGAGATCCTTCACTTCATTCACCAGGATCTTCCTCGTCTTCTGCACGGGATCTCTCAGGAGGAAGAGGAGGAGGAAGAAGACTGCATTGGTAGAGTTCAAAATCAAATACGTTTTTATGTGAATAATGTGATGTGTACGTTAGGGCTGCACGATTAATCGCAATTTACATTAAATCGCATTTTGCTTATCGTGATTATGAAATGGTAAAGTCTGTGATTGTAATGTGCAGCTTGTCAGTGCCGTACGGCTCAGGAAACGCGGCTCACTCTGAAAGCTCTGAGTTTGAGTCGCTTATAACGAGCATTTGAAACAGCAACACGAGTCAAACATCTTTCCAGACATGAGACGCATTTATGAACCTCTTCTCCAACAATAGACAACATTAATAACACACTTTTACTCCAAACTCACTTCATGAGGACAGCTGAGCTCCTCCTCCTTTTGATAACTTTATTCAATTTCTGTATTGAAATAGCAAATTGAACTTAATTTAATTTATGTGAGGATTGTTTGAAGTTCACTTAAATTAAAAGTTGTTATATTTTTTGAAGCCTAATAAATGTTTTTTTAAAAATGATGGCTTTCAATAATGTTAAAAGGCTATAATTAAAGTGTAAAATTGGGGGGGGGGGTAATCTTTCATTGAGACATCAGTAATTGTATTAATATCAGTAATGCTGACCTTCATTCATAAAAAGATCCCATTAAACAAGTATTAAACTGTGTTTATCTTGTTTCTACATTAATTTGTTAAATTTAACTGTGAAATTATTAAATGATAAAATATATTAAAAACATATAAACATGTTTTTAATTGCGATTTATCGCGATTAATCACAGAAAAACGTGTGATTAATCGAGTAAATTTTTTTAATCAATTGCCAGGACTAGAATAATGTGATGTGTCGGTTCAGATTCAGTGGCACTGCATGTCTCTGGTTGTATTTTAGCGGTTCTGGAGCTTCGGCTTTCGTCGGTGCGATCGGCCAGCGAAGAGGCCATGACGGTTCTGGAGGAGGTTCTTATGTTCACCTTCCAGCAGTGTGTCTATTATCTCACCAAGGTCAGGACATCTTCATACTTAAAGAGACAGTTCAACCAAAAATTATCATTCTGTCGTAATTTTTTCCAAATCTGTTTGTGCAAGTGTTTTTTTGTCCATACAATGAAAGTCAATGGGGTCCAATGTTGTTTTGGATGAACTATCCATTTTATTTAACATGTTTAAGTCCCCCTGTGGTGAAAATCCAGCTTTTAATGTTGTTTATGTGTCTATGTGGTGTTTTTAATCTGCTTTAAGACAAAGCATGTGTAAATTCATGCAGCATTGCTGAGTATTTCCTCCTTAAAACTGCAGTGAACCAAAGACAGTCTCAAAAACACGCTTTGAAATCGCTGGTGTTTCTGACGTCACAAACTACCTTGTAACCAATCAGATCAACGTGTGATCGTCAACCAGTGGATCTCTGAGCTGAGTGAGTGAGTGGAGGCGGGGCTCATTTGCATATTCATAGAACCGCGCATACTAAATGAGGCAAGGGTGTCGAGTTACATTCAAGATATTTAAAGCCATGAATAATTATTTTCAAGGAAATAACATTTAAATATGTCATTTTGGTGATCAAAGATGAGTTTTAAAGGATAAAATTATACGTTAAGCAGACTAGACGAATGGAGTCAGATTTTGATTAAATATTATAAGTTAAATAAAAAAAAAATACTTAACATGCGCAGATTAATTGTTTACATTAAGATCTACAATATGCATTTAGAAAATAGTTAGGGTGAGTTGTAATTTCATGCAGGTTTGAGTGGATTCTGTCCATAATGTCAGTGCAGTGAAAATAGGGTCACTATCTTTCTTTACACCACAAAAGCGTTTGTTACATATAGTCAACTCGATGGTATTACAGATTGTACATAAGAACAATAATCAGACTCTATCTTTAGGCAAAAGAGCGCTGTAAGCTTGTTTCAGTGTGGCTGTCTGCGATGAATAACTCATTATCAGGAAGTCAGGTTAGCAGGCCTAGAAAAACACTGGCCTTGTGAATGTGGTTGAACGCAGAATCGATCTCAAGCGCTTCCAGATGTCTTGCTCGCATGTGACCTCGATGGACCTTCTTGGCTTGTGGATATGAATGAATCTAGTGTATCATACATCTGTGAGATCTTTATATCGATTTCACTAGTGGTCTCAGGCTTTTAGACCCCACTGTATTCACTGTATTATCACAGAAGTACTGGGATAAAAGTTTATTGTTCAGATAGAAACACTGACGTTTATGGAAGTGATCAACTTTTGAAAATAACTTGACACTTCAAATAAAGATTATATCAGTTACACCAGTAGGTGGCGACAAGTGACTGTAAAGAATATGTCATTGAATCATTCATTCAAGAGATTCGTTCAAAAACGCAGATTCATCCAGTAATGAAAGTCTTTATGAGTGAGTCACAAAACATTCACATTCACAAAATATATAGTAGCTCCACACCTGAATTAATTTATCGTATTTTTACTTTTTCTGTTTTCATTAGAATTTTATTTAAAGTTAAGTGTTTGCCATTTTTATTATTTTTTATTAAATATATCTATACTTTTA
This sequence comes from Scardinius erythrophthalmus, assembly GCF_964197995.2. Classification (NCBI taxonomy): domain Eukaryota; kingdom Metazoa; phylum Chordata; class Actinopteri; order Cypriniformes; family Leuciscidae; genus Scardinius; species Scardinius erythrophthalmus. The sequence goes on from NC_138238.1 coordinate 39,051,648, forward strand.
TTACTTTTTTACTTCAGTTTTAGTTAGTTTAGTACATCAATTTAAACTAAATGAAAGTGAAAATAAGTGTTGCCTTGGCTACTATAGCTGGAAAAAAATAAGTTTAGTTTTTTTTGAAAATATTTATTTTGTTTCAACTAACAAAAGTTTTTTATGGTTTTAGTTTTAGCTTACTATTATACCCTTCTGACTGTTGGCAGATTTATAGTCAAACCCCAGCAGAATCTGTTGGTTTAGTGTGCATCAGACTGAAAAGGCCAGAGTTGCATTGAGTCTGAGTGTGTGTTATCAGAGTTCTCTCCGCTCTGGTGAGGCGAGTGCTGTCCACTGATAACTCTCTTCCACTGAGTGACGGAGGCGAATTATAGAGAGTTTAGCATTTCTTCGGCTGAATGAGTCTGTGCTCTTATTTTGGATCAGTTTGTGTATTCAAATATCAGCTGGAAACAGAGATAAACACAAGTTGTTTTGCACAGTTGGTTTGATATGATGTGCTTTTTCCATTCAGTCAGCTCCAACTATATATATTAGTTAACAACACTTAAGTATTTTAAACTCTCCCTGTAGTCAATCATTTTATCCCTTAAACCTCATCTTTGTCACCAAACTGACATATTTAAACATTTTTCATCTTCATGCCTTAAAATATCTTGAATGTAACTCGACACCCTTGCCTCATTTAGTATGCGCGGTTCTATGAATATGCAAATGAGCCCCGCCTCCACTCACTCACTCAGCTCAGAGATCCACTGGTTGACGATCACACGTTGATCTGATTGGTTACAAGGTAGTTTGTGACGTCAGAAACACCAGCGATTTCAAAGCGTGTGTTTGAGACTGTCTTTGGTTCACTGCAGTTTTAAGGAGGAAATACTCAGCAATGCTGTCGACTTATGAATTTACACATGCTTTGTCTTAAAGCAGATTAAAAACACCACATAGACACATAAACAACATTAAAAGCTGGATTTACACCACAGGGGGACTTTAAAGAAATTCATGTTGACCCAATTCATATTTATCTGTAAAACTAGATACAATACTGTTCAAAAGCTTTGGGATCAGTAAGATTTTTTTTTTTTTTTTTACTTTTAAGAAAGTAACACTTTTATTCAGTGTTTTTAGTTACTTTTATAAATGTATTTAGACACATTAAATTGCCAAAAAATGATAGTAAGACATTTATAATGTAACATTCATCAAAGAATCCTGAAAAATAAAGTGTATCACAGTTTCCACACAAACATGAACTGTTTTCAACACTGATAATAATCATAAATGTTTCTTGATCATCAAATCATCATATTAGAGTGATTTCTGAAGGATCATGTGACACTGAAGACTGGAATTTTAAATTGCAATAATATTTCACTGTTTTTACTGTATTTTTTATCAAATATATTCAGCCTCAGTGAGCAATTTAAAAATCTTACCGACCCCAAACTCTTAAATGATAGTGTACATGTATAAACCCTTTGACCTAAAGCCCTAAAATGATGAAATGCATCCTGGGTTATATTTTACAAGCTGGTTTCTCACAGACTCTCCTTCAATGTTCAGACGTAATTTGGCAAAGCCTGGATTTAGGATTGATTTGTATTCTGCATGGGAAAATCCTCATGCGTCTCGCCCTTTAGGAAATTATAATTCATCTTTGTTCCAAGAGACTCTTTGAATGGCTGTGATTTGATTTAGTGCAATGCAACGTCCAACGTTTTGTGCTTTTCTGTGGAAACAGAAAATTGGGTTTATTGGAATGTGAGCCGTACTTCTGGCCAACAGTAAATTGAAACAACAACCTTGATTTTTTTCTCACTTTCTCATGTTTTACACCAACAAGTTTGTTTGAATATTAAAGGCCAAACCGCATAATGATGCTAATCACAGGAAAATTTGTATTTATTTAGTAAATTTACCTTATCTGTGACTCATTTCTATTCATTATGAAGATAATCACATTTAGCATGCAATAAAGTAAATCCAAAAGTTAGTCGTGGGAATTTTCCTTAAGGAAATTTTTCATCTTAGCATTTTGATTCTGAGAAATGTTTTTATTGATGTGCATTTATATTGAGAGTGGAAATGATTAAACTGTGGTTTGCACTGGTGGCACGAAGCATCCACTCCTCTGTAAATTACATTTTATACTTTAAAAGCGTGGAAAATGTCCTCTTCTGTGCTTACACAGTGCCAGGGCTCCATTATGAAGTCAATATTTTCAATAGGAAAATTGAATCAAAAACAAACACGACGGGTTGGAGAGCAAACTGATGTTTTACGACTACAATAACAGGCTCTGTTTTCTCTGCTGAAGTTGTGTGTGATTGTATCTTGCTGAGAAGGAAACAGCTGCGGGTCGGCTTTAACTCAGAAAAGCATGTTTTGTTGGTGATTCCCAGTGATGGACACTCAGTATTCACTTTGTGTTCAGTCTGAAGAGTTAATGTTAGATGAAGAGAAATGCTTTCAGCATGTTTCAGTATATGCATCATATTTTGATAAAAATCATTGTGAATCAGCTTTACAGAGAATATTGCCAGTCGGCAAGTCACAGGTGACAGTGACGAGGAAAGAGATGGAAGATGCAATACAAATAAAAATGCTTAAATTAAATATTACATTTAAATTAAAATATTTTCACGTGCCATTGTTTGAACTATTATTTAAAAATTAGGGTTGTCCAACAATTAGATAGAAATGGGCCGTTCACACCAGGGACGATAACTATAACGATGTAACAATTTAGTTTTAAAAATCTTTCTAAATGTAAAGGAATATCAGAGTCCGTTTAGTTGGAAACATTTGGAATCTGACGTCACAAACTTCCTAACCAATCAAATCAACGTGCGATCGTCAACGAGTGGATCTCTGAGCTGAGTGAGTGGAGGCGGGGCTAATTTGCATATTCATAGAACCACGCATACTAAATGAGGCAAGGGTGTCGAGTTACATTCAAGATATTTTAAGACATGAAAAAAAAATCAAGGATAAAACATTTAAATGTGTCATTTTGGTGATCAAAGATGAGTTTTAAGGGATAAAAGTATTGACTACACTACAGGGAGAAAAAAGGCAACTGGGATTGGATTCTAGTTTTGTTAATTTGTTCATATAAATATTAATTGTTAGCCACTAAGGTTTAAAAAAGGCCATCCGGCCCTCAACCTAAAGCGAGTTTGACAGCAGCATGAGTAAACAATGACTTCATTTTCATTTTAAAGTGAACTAATCCTTTTGATATATTGTGAACTGATCAGTGAAGAGACTATATTGCCGTTGAGAACTTTTATAGGTGAACCTCAGTTTTAGTTCGGGGGAGCAGTCTGGTTGTACGCCTCACTTTTTCCACTTTTTCTCTCTATGGTTTCGGGTGAATTCTTTCTAAACTCACTGCCAAAGCTCACAGCGACTGCCAAGACAGTGTGAGTGTGTGAGACGCGGATCTATACGTATGACGAGCGCAGACTGGGTTCAGCTGTCTGTCTGCACAACATTACTCTGAACAAAACCAGCATTGTGTTTCTGCGCTGTGTGCCGCATACAGGACTCTTTCAGGGATTCTCCGACTCTATATCACTCCCGCCGCCAGCTGGAGATGAGTTCACACACTCATTGCTGGAGTTTGAAGTGTTGATAGAAACAGGGATGGCAGAAAATGGCAGACACATGTGTTTCATCTTCATCCACCCTGGTGAATACAAGACATGCGAAGAATACTTGCAGACACACTATTTCACTTTACTCAAGTGTGTTAATGATTAGCTAACTTGAAGTGTGCTATTTTGGAACAATTTATTTTGTAGGCTACTAAGTATATTTTAGCTGTAATCAAATTGTAGTAAAGCATAACCTTAAGGGCTCTATCTCGCACCCAGCGCAATTGACTTTGTACACGACGCATGTATCATTCCTATTTTGCACCCGCGCACAGCGGACTTTTCCCTCCACAGACGCACGTCGGTAAATTAGGGAATGAACTTGCGCTCCCGGGGGCGGTTCAGGGAAAAGAGGAGGCGTGTTCCGGCACAAACGTTCCCTGGTGCTATTTTGCAGTTTCAGAAAACAATTCCGCCACTGACCAGGAGAAACCTTGTCTAAAGTCAGTGGTGCGTCGCGCATGTTACTCAGAGGCTATTTTAAGGGCGCATGCTTGGCCATAATGTAGCGTGTGCACAACACACACACACTTTGCTTCTCATCTACACACAGAAGCAGTTTTCATTTTTGCAAATCATAGGCTACATTATTAGAAGGAACAATATTACCACACGAGGGAAATTATTGTTGTGTCCATGAAGATGTGAAAGAATAGGCATAAATCTAGCTTACACATTTACCCAAATTATCATACGCCTGTTTAACCGAAGCTAATCTGTGTGTGTTTCTCCGTCCCCAATGTCACTTCTCTGTGTTTTACGGCCCTGACGAGAACGTCGGTCTCCTCGGCTGTGAACCGCTCCTGGCAAATCCGCCGTTATAATAGCAATCCGCCATGGAACAAGCGCGCCTGCTCTTAAAGGGAATGTGAGATGACGCTCTGATTGGTTTATTTCACGTTACGCCCAAACCACACCTATGAGTAATGAAGCGACTTCAGACCAACACATTTTAGATTTACCGAGACCCGCCCACAAACTTACTTGCGTTTCGCGCTTGATACTTGCGTTTCAGATCGTTAAAATAGGGCCCTAAGTGTATTTAGTAGGGCTGTCAATCGATTAAAATTTTTAATCGCGATTAATCGCATGGTTGTCATGAGTTAACTCGCGATTAATCGCATTTAATCGCACATTTTTTATTTGTTCTAAATATACCTTAAATTAATACTTTTCAAGTTTGTAATACTCTAATCAACGTGGGCATTGATAAATATAGATGCTTTATGCAAATGTATGTTTATTATTGAAACCATAGTCAATATAGCATGAAGACGAGACATGTTTCAAAGGTCATAGATGTTTTTCAAAGAACTTGTTCATGTCTATTAGACACATGTAGAAAGAAAAAAGAAATACCAGGTTCCCATTACTTCTCTTTCTTTGCACTGAGCAATTTACTAACACAAACATGTTTAGATTTTTGCATGACAGGGCAGCTCTTCTGAAAATGCAAAAATGTACATTTAGCATTTATTATTACAATGTAGTTTGTCTCTCTCTGTTCCCATTTTGATGAAGCTAAATTCTCAATACATTCTCAATAAAACGTATATTTTACTGTTTCTGTTGTCAAACAACGGAATGAATTTGAAATGGTGACTGAAACGCGACCAAATAAACATAACCAGCTCTCCCTTCCAAGACGTTAATCTGCACAAAAATTCTGATAATCGAGCCGTCGTCTGGTGAAATCAAATACACATAAGCTAAAGACAATATCCGTGCTCTGATTTCGGCTATAATTGTAAAATTAGAGAAGCAACATAATATCTGTGTTTAACTGAATTAAAGCGCTGCTCCTCCGCGTGAGACGCAGAGAGAGAGAGAGAGAGAGAGAGCGAGCGAGAGAGAGAGAGGCGCGCGCGCGTGCTGGGAGAGCAGTACCGGCGGTACCGGTATATTCTCAGAAACTAAATAAGGTTTGGGCGCTTTGTTGAAGGGAAAAAAATCGCTAAAGGGGTCTGCAATGTGGCTAAGTTGCCAACACTGTGTATCTGCATTTCTCCAACTAGGTTTTGGGTCACGGGTCAAACAGAAAATACGCGCTGCGTTAATCGTCCGTTAAAAAAATTAGTGCCGTTAATATGATTTTGCGTTAACGCGTTATTAACGCGCTAAATTTGACAGCCCTAGTATTTAGTGTACTTTTTGTATGCAATTTCAAGTATACTTTAAGTATATGTCTGTGTAGGGACTAATTACATGCTTGATTAGCGATATAAAAGTGTACTATATTTTGTGTTACAAATACATTACATTGTGTTAACTATTTTACGAGTGTCTTTGAAACACACAAGCAATATTCGTATATTCCATAAGTGTATCATATTTGAGTAAAAAGTATATGCTCAGTAATACCTTTGTCTTCAATAGCAAATGCACATTTATAAACAAATATCACTTAGCTATACTTTGTACAATATACTATTGTATACTATAATGTATTTTGAAAGTATACTTTCAATGCATTGTTACAGTGATCATTTCCAGCACACAGTTCAAAAATATACCTAAAATATATTTTTAATAAAGTGCAAATAAACACTTTTAAAAAATAAACAGAATTTTCACTTCAAGTATATTCTTCTAAAATATATTTTTAGAAAATATACTAAAGTACAATTATTTTAAAGTGTGTTAAAAGTTGCATTGTGAAAATAGGTAATGCTAATATACTTTTAATATATTTAAAGATAGTAACAAATTTTGTTAGTATATTTGCAATGTACTATTGAAAAAGGGAATATATTTCAAATACAATAAAGCTTCTTTTTTTCACCAGGGCAACCAATCAACATCTTTATTAGAGTCGTTTAGGGTCGTGACAGGATAGCGGGAAGGAAGGATGCGAGATGAAGAGAAAGAAAGCTTGTGGTTGTTTGGTCTTCGGTCAGTGACCCTGAACCTCTGATGATGAAGACCAGAGGATGATGAAGAAGCGTAATCAGTGAGATCATGTCGGACACTGAGCAGAGCTTGTGTTTGTTGGGTTGGAGGAAGTTCTGTTGCCTTCTTTTCTGATAAGAACTTAATGGATAATCTTGTCTTTAAAGTCCTCATGAAGTTGTGCTAGTCTTCTCTCGTATATCCGAGTGAAACGCTTCTGGAACAAGAACAAATGTGGGCGGGGCTTGATTGTGTCTGTGGGGAATTGATTGGATGGTTGTGGTTTGCTATTGGCTGATCTCATGTGAGTGACAGGTTATAGCCCCGCCCACATCATCCGAGAAGAGAAGAGATGCTGCAAGAGGAACTTATTCTGATTCAAGATTATTAACACACTAATGATGTGCACCGATAAATCATTAATGATAATCACTGCAATATTCCATTAGAAAAATAAGAATTGTCGGTAACACTTTATTTTACAGTGTCCTTGTTACAGTTACTATAGTAATAACTATAAATTATGCATAATTACATGCAACTAACCCTCAACCAAACCCTAATCCCACCCTAACCCTATAGTAAGTACATGTGGTTAATTAATATTACTCAGTGCTTCAATGTGTAATTACACTGTAACAATGACACCTTAAAATAAAGTGATATACAGACAACAATAAAAATAATTCCAAACCAGCTTTGCAGAGGTGGACAAAAATTAAATTAAATTAAATTAAATTAAATTAAATTAAATTAAATTAAATTAAATTAAATTAAATTAAATTAAATTAAATTAAATTCCTAATAATAAATACAATAAAATATACTTTAAAAAATATATGAAAAAATATCACAATTAAATAAAAAATAGAATTAAAACAATTATATATATATATATATATATATATATATATATATATATATATATTAAAAAATAATAATAATGAATAAAATAATAATAAGAAGAAATAAAATAAAATAATGATTTTTTTTTTTTTATTAAAATCTTTGCCGGCCACCCTGACATCAACAGGTGTTTGTGTCTCTGTCTGTTGTGTCCATCATTATTCAGATCGAGTGTTTTCTCCGCTTCATCTCAGTGTGTGTAACGATGACTGATGAGTATTCCTGTGTGTGTTGGTCAGATGCTGTACCCGCTTCTGCCGGGCTTTCTGGACAGTAATGCGTTCTCAGAGAGCGGGACGCTGCATGTTCCCGAGGACATCAGGCGAGTCCTGAACATCTGCACACAAACACTGCATTCACTCACAGTCTTCCAGGTGCATCTACAGATCCGACAGCAACTCTTCGCCTACATCTTCTTCTTCATCAACGCTCTGCTGTTCAACCTGCTGATGGAGAGAGGTGAGACATGAGCTGTGTCCGAAACGCTCACTCGTTCACTCGTTCACTAATCCCTATATATCCCTATACATCTATCCATCATAATAGTGCATCTGTCCATCATAATAGTGCATCTGTCCATCATAATAGTGCATCTGTCCATCATAATAGTGCATCTGTCCATCATAAAAGTGCATCTGTCCATCATAAAAGTGCATCTATCCATCATAAAAGTGCATCTATCCATCATAATAGTGCATCTGTCCATCATAATAGTGCATCTGTCCATCATAAAAGTGCATCTGTCCATCATAATAGTGCATCTGTCCATCATAAAAGTGCATCTATCCATCATAAAAGTGCATCTATCCATCATAATAGTGCATCTGTCCATCATAAAAGTGCATCTATCCATCATAAAAGTGCATCTATCCATCATAATAGTGCATCTGTCCATCATAATAGTGCATCTGTCCATCATAATAGTGCATCTGTCCATCATAAAAGTGCATCTGTCCATCATAAAAGTGCATCTATCCATCATAAAAGTGCATCTATCCATCATAATAGTGCATCTGTCCATCATAATAGTGCATCTGTCCATCATAATAGTGCATCTGTCCATCATAATAGTGCATCTGTCCATCATAAAAGTGCATCTGTCCATCATAATAGTGCATCGTGTATCTGTCCATCATAATAGTGCATCTGTCCATCATAAAAGTGCATCTGTCCATCATAAAAGTGCATCTGTCCATCATAATAGTGCATCTGTCCATCATAAAAGTGCATCTATCCATCATAAAAGTGCATCTGTCCATCATAATAGTGCATCTGTCCATCATAAAAGTGCATCTGTCCATCATAATAGTGCATCTGTCCATCATAAAAGTGCATCTGTCCATCATAATAGTGCATCTATCCATCATAAAAGTGCATCTGTCCATCATAAAAGTGCATCTGTCCATCATAAAAGTGCATCTGTCCATCATAATAGTGCATCTGTCCATCATAATAGTGCATCTGTCCATCATAATAGTGAATCTGTCCATCATAAAAGTGCATCTGTCCATCATAATAGTGCATCTGTCCATCATAATAGTGCATCTGTCCATCATAATAGTGCATCTGTCCATCATAATAGTGCATCTGTCCATCATAATAGTGCATCTATCCATCATAAAAGTGCATCTATCCGTGATAAAAGAGCATCTATCCATCATAAAAGTGCATCTATCCATCATAAAAGTGCATCTATCATCATAAAAGTGCATCTGTCCATCATAAAAGTGCATCTGTCCATCATAATAGTGCATCTGTCCATCATAATAGTGCATCTGTCCATCATAAAAGTGCATCTGTCCATCATAATAGTGCATCTGTCCATCATAATAGTGCATCTGTCCATCATAAAAGTGCATCTATCCATGATTAAAGTGCATCTGTCCATCATGAAGTGCTCCAAAGGCTTTGAGTTAATAAAGGCCTTCTGAAGTGAAACTATGCGTTCGTGTAAGAAAAATATCCATATTTAAAACTTAATTGACTAAAATAACTAGCTTCCGCCAAACGGCCTACGCAAGTCGTCTAACGCCACAAGTTTTATGATGGATAGATACGTTTCTCAAACTTGTTTGTGTTGCTTAACGTTCACCTGAGAACGCAGTGTGCGACATTTCACAAGATTTGTAACGTAACTCATTTGTAAATCTACGCCAACACATGAAAATAAATAAATATGTTTCTAAATATGCAAATTGTATCGCAATTTCAAAATAAAAGTTTAAACGGCTGTTGCATTTCTGTCATACAAAAGTGACCAAATATCAAAGATTAAGTCGACATGTGAATATGTTTGGCCAGTATTAAACTAGGATTTGATCATGCCGTAGTGCAACCACAACTAACACCAGTCGTTTATTATAATACGTAATGTACATATTGTCACGGTGGGTTGCTGGAAGCCAGACGAAACGAGGATATAATTCCACAACGAAGGTTTATTAGTAATTAAACACAGGACGGCAGAACAGGAACAGCAACACACACACTAAAGAGATCGGACAAGGACTGACAGAAATACAAACACAGATTACACTGATTAACAGAACACCGGTGAGACATGACGACGATGACTAAACAGGTGAAACAACTGAACTGATGATGACGGTAACCATAGAAACGATGGAGTGGCGGGAAAACAGAGCAAAGACATGTGACTAATGAAAACTCAGAACACAACTGTGACACATAAGTTATGTTTATATTAGTTTAAATCATTTATTTTTCATGGTGTATTTGTACAGTGTTGTTCAATAAAACCCATATGATAACTTACTTTGATACCTTATTTGAACCAATTATTATTGCTTATTATAAGTCATTTTAAAGGCGTTTGTTCCCTTGGATCTATTTTTAATACCACAATTTTTTATCCGATTAATCGATGGAATACTTGGCAGAATACTAAAATAATCGATAGATGCAGATCGGTCAGATGTGACCTCTGTACAGATTAAACATTGTCAAAATGATTCCAGTTCACACGCGGAAACGACTAAAAATTCAGTATTATGAGTTTTTAAGGCCAGACAAGTAGTTTGTTGAGGTCAATTTGTAAAGAAGGACTACACACCGGCACACGTATATATATTCAAATACTCATATCTATAGACTAAACACATGATGCACGCCGTCAGCGCTCTCACAGATTCACGTTTTTGAAGTTTATGTGGAGATGATAACGTTTTTCATTATATTTCAATGCTTGCACCTTTGAATCTGTTTCACATTTTGTGTTCTCGAGCACCGAACACTGTTATCGTGTAAATGAACGGCCAGAACGCATTAAAAGTTTCTGTGTTCTGTTAGAACGGTGTCGCATAAGCGGCCGCTAAGTTAATAACTAATGATCTTTACAACGGAAGTGAATCAATCAAAACTAACTTTATCTGGACAATAACTTTATTCTAGATCTGCTGTAAAGCCTAAACACTCTCTGTTACTGTAATCTCCTGTTATCACTGTAAAGCTGCTGTGAAACTCTATGTTGTAAAGCGCTGTATAAATGAAGGAGACTTGACTTGATGTTCAGCAATGCTTCTGCTCCTGTGATCCCGCTCTCGTGTGAAGGGTCCGGCGGGACGTTTTTCCACTGGTCCCGTGGGGTTCAGATCAGGGCTAATCTGGACCTGCTGATGGACTGGGCTCACAGTGCCGGACTCGGGGATCTGGCTCACGGTTATCTCCTCAAGATCTCCTCCGCTGTCAATCTACTGGCCACGCCGAGGGAGAACCTCTTACAGGTGCTCGTTATGTTCACATTGATTCTAGTCATGCAGAAAACATTATTTAAGCTTCATCCTTCCCTCGCGTCCTCTAACAAATCCTTCCCTCGCAGGAAGGAAACACAAAACCCCAATTACATATATATATATATATATATATATATATAAATTTATTTATTTTTTGTCCAGAAAGCTTATTTTACTTCATTTTAATAATATATTTTGGAGATTTTTTTTTTTTTTTTGATTTACCTTTAAATTACTAGATTTGATCAATAAATAATAAATAAATAGTAATTTAAGCACATCCCTCATTCAAAATAACTCACAATTTCATGCATAACCCTTTTAATTCAGCTCTAAATATCTTACATTGGGTGTCTTTGCTGACCTCTTGTGGAAAATAAATAATATAACTTGATATTTCATGACTCTAGATGGCGCTATAGCTCTCTATATGGAGCAAATGAGCTGTTCCGCTGGGTCCTAAAGTCAGTTTCTTCAGTGTGCATTCAGATACACATGCAGACATTATAAAATACATTTTTTTTGGTAAAGTTTTAGCATTGTTAGTTTGAATTTTGAGCATTTTTAGGTTTTTCTATGTGTACTGAAGCATTCCTCGCACTCCATTCATTCCTAAGGGAGTCAGATTGACCCGATAGGGAAGGATTTGTTACTTTTTTTTTAAATTTAACCATAAAACTCCTCAAATCCATTCAAATCTTTTTTGTGTACTCGTGGTTCATGTTCTGGGGTCTTGGACCCCTCAGATGAACACTCAATTGTTACATAAAAAAAATAAATAAATTCCGGGTCAGAATCCGAGGGAAGGATGAAGGTTCACCTAAAATCTTAAATATTGCCCTAGTTGAGGATGCATGAAAGGAAGGAATCTTGTTTGCATTCCCGTCTTATTACAGATGCATTCCTCTTTCATCACAATCTCGCATTAGTATGTTCCTCAGAAATAATTAACAGGAAGCATTACTCATTAAAGGATAAAGCTTCGAGAGCACAAAGAGATTCTTTCACGGCATTAGATAAAGATGCTGGATAAGACACGTCTGCGTCTGACACGGAACCGATGATCTCGTCCTGCGACTCCAAATAGAAGCTGTAGTGAGCTGCATTAATGTGAGACGCTTTTTTTAAATAATAAAAATAGTAAAAATAAATAAATGATAAATTAATACATTAAACAAATAAATAAAATTGTATTTAAATAAATTAAATGCATTTTATTAAACTAAAAACATAAATTAAATTAAATTACATTAAAAAATGTAAAATGTAAACAAATAAAATATAATTAAAATAAATAAATAATAAATGAATGCATTATAATAAAATAAATTGATTAAAATCAATAAACTTTATTTAAATTAAAATAAATACGGTACATAAAAATGATTAAAATAAACAAATTAATACATTATTTTTTTTATAAATGTTTATTTAAATAAAATAAATTTGATTAAACTCAAAACATAAATTAAATAAAAATAAGATTAAACTTAAATAAATACATTTTAATACTGACAAATTAAAATAATAAATGAATACAATATATTAAAATAATTTGATTAAAATAATAAAAATGATTTAAATAAAATAAATTAATACAATGATTAAAATAAATAAATAATAAATTAATACATTATATTTAAATTGATTAAAGTAAATAAAAAAAATCCATTTAAATAAAATAAGATGAAACTAAGTAACTACTAAAACTAAATAAATTGATTAAAATAAAAAGAGCAATGTGAAAAACATTTTCTCTCAGTTATGTGAACGTTGTATCATTCTTCACACATTATGGAAACGTTACATTTGAATGTTTTCTGAACATTCCGAAACAAGTTACATTTAAAAAAGAAACATTAGACAAATATCCCACTAAAACATTTCAGAAAACTGTGTTGTTAAATAATGTTTGTATGCTAACGTTACAAGGTTAAAACATTATTAGTTGTCCTCAGGGTGGAAAACACTCGCTCTTCATCATCACTATATCAGGCCATAAGGTGAACTAGGATAAAGTGTCCAGAAGTGATTCCGTTCCCTCACCAGGGCACTACTTTTTTATGTTCACATGTCTTTACAAAAAGCAGACACTTTATTCGTTTCATTGCAATAAATACATCTATTATTTTGGGTGAGAAAATAAAAGTTCTCCATGTGTAATCCTGCAGTTTATTTTTTTTATTACTGTTTAAAGTTGGAAATAGTTCTTTCCTGGCGTAATCATATTTTGTCACTGATGATCTAAATATGATTCACATGGAGAACTTTTATTTTCTCGCCCAAAAACAATAGATGTTTTTAATGCAATGAAAAGAAGTTAGTTCCCCATACATGGGAACGGGATTGAATGTAAATCGTCATTAAAGGGTGGGTGTGTGTGTGTGTGTGTGTGTGTGTGTGTGTGTGTGTGTGTGTGCAGATGTGCTGGAAAGCTCTCCGGATGGAGTTCAGGAGTCTAAACGCCGCTCAGCTTCATCACATGCTGAGAGAGTACGAGCCTCGACACTCGTGTGCCGATACATGGACGCCTTCCAGTGACGAGACTCTCACGACCGGTGACACACACACACACACACACACACACACACACACACACACACACACACACTCATCATACAAGCCTTCTGAATGATCATCTCATGCACCGTAACTCACAAAACGGATCCATAAGAGCCTTATTTCAAAGAAACAATATGTCTCTGCCTTATATTTACTCATGTGTGACCCTGATCACGTCACCAGTCTCGAGTCGCACGGGTGTATCTGTGGGAATAGCCAACATGTTATGGCTCAAAATTATACATTTTTCTTTTATGCCAAAAATTATCAGGATATTCAGTAAAGATCATGTTCCTTGAAGATATTTTGTAAGTTTCCTACTGTAAATATATAAAACATTTATATCTGTGAGTGAATGCAACACAATCGAGAACATAAATGAACATCTTTAAAGACGATTTTCTCAATGTTTTGATTTTTTCGCACCCTCAGATTCCAGATTTACAAATATTGTCCTAACCTAACGCACCACACATCAATGGAAAGCTCATTTATTCAGCTTTCAGATGATGTTTACATCTCAATTTCAAAAAATGAATCTTTATGACTGGATTAGTGGTCCAGGGTCTCATATTGGAATCAATTGACAGACAATATTGTGTGGAAAAAGGTTTGGCTTATACCTCAATATGTAATTACTAAGGAGGTTATCATTCAGAATTATACACAGAATTTACCTAGTTACACATTACTTAGTGAAATTTAAAAGTTACATTGATTTAATTGCACTTTTTGCGACAGTTGCCCTGAAACTGTGGTTCATTTATTCCGGCACTGCCCGTTTGTAAGATCATTTTGGCAAAACGTTTGTGATTTTATCACCAGGAACATTGATGGCCGATTTGTGTTGTTCTGGAAACATTTATTATTTGGTCTTTTGGAGAGCTATAGTCCACAGTCAGGCTTATATAATACATTTTATTCTTTTAATGGCAAAATTCTATGTTCACATATGCACATTTTCCAGTAAAAAACCCTGTTTTACATCATGTGCTTTATATTGACTCAATTTGATTTTCTATTAAGTTATAAATGTTTCAATGTGTTTATGTAGATCTACATTAATCCCTCTAGTGTGCAACTCTGTTACATTTGTTGTATTGGTAACACTTTACAATAAAGTTCAGTAGTTAACATTAGTTAGATACACTAGTTAGCATTATAAAGCATTTATTAATCTTTGATCATGTTAATTTCAACATTTACTAATACATTATTAAAATAATGTAATAATAATGCACTGTGAACAAACATGAACATAAACAGCTGATTATTAACTAGAGCAATAACAAAGATTAATAAATACTGTAACATAATTTATTGCTCATTTTTAGTTCATGTTAAATACATCAACTAATGTTAACTAATGAACCTTATTGTAAAGTGTTGTTAATAATAAATCTAACGTTTGGTGCGTTTGGTGTGTTTGCAGCCGATATCCTGGAGAGTTTCGACAATCATCCGCCGCTCGTTCTTCCAGCCGACGGTTTCACACTCGAGCTCAAGAGACCAATCAGTGACAGCGATCTCATTAAAGAACTACATCACTTCCTGAGCGTCATCAGGGAAATCACAGACCCAGAATCCTCCGAGCCGCCTCAAGTACGCGCCTCCTTCATCTTTATCATATGATAGAACTAAATATTCATATTGATTGTATTTCACCAATTAAGTTCTCATTTAGGGCAGTGCTATTCTAGTGTCATTGACCTTTTTTTAATACATTTTTTTACATACATTTTAATTTACAATTTTTGTGTGTGGGGTTTTAGAATTTGTACTAGTATTTATTAATATGTCTATTTATTTTTCATATTATTTTATTTCAGTTTTAAATTAAATAATAAATTATATATATATATATATATATATATATATATATTATAATGTGTGTGTAGGGGAGCGCGGGGCTAGTTGTAACACACTTGTTTTAAATACTTCCACACATGCTAGCATGATGAAACTTGGTGTATTTACTAGTTGCCATGTCAACACTATATAGAGAAAAAATTGCGCCAAAATTAAAAAAAATTTGGAAGATATTCATAGACATTTATTAAATAGCAAAAGTAAATTTCTTACTTAAGTTAATTTTTCATCTAATTTTTTGTGTTTATTTAAAATTAGACAAATCTGATATTATTTTAATCTCCAAGATGTTTTTTACCTGTTGAGATAGTTCTTTAATGCTTCGCTAATTAGCAGAAGACACTAGCAGGGTTTAAATCCCAGTTGTGCAGGCGGGGCATGTTGTCACACTGCGTTACAATGTGCCCCTATTAGAAATATGCTATTATATTCTATACTTTTATTAATTCTATTGAGAAAACATGAGAAAAGTGTGAATAAAGACAATAGAGAGTCAATGTTCAGAAATGACTAATTATTTATTTGTTTTGAATGTTGTATAGCTGTGTTTTCATGTGTTCAAAACTCAAAAATGAGTTTATATTTAATTATTAAAAATTGCCATTATTTTATATGAAAAAGTCAATAATTGTATTTTATTTAGAAAATATTTTAGTTTGTCTTGTATATTTTTTTATTAGATCAGATAACAATTTAAGCTGTCATATGGCCATGTTACAATGTACCCCACCTATGGGGCATGTTGTCACATTTCTCTTCCATTCTTTCGGGGTATATCCAGAAAAAAGTATATACTGTATTAATAAAACAAAACCACATAATTGTACTAGACATGTGGGAAATTAATGTGGGAAAAAATAAATACTATGAACCATAAGTAGATTTACACAAACTGTGAAAGTCAAAAAGCGTTACTTTGTGCCCCGCTCTACCCTATATAAATATGTATAATATTTTATTTCATATAAATAATTATATTTTATAGTAAATGAAAATGAGAAATTTTGAGAAACTAGCTGAAATAAAAAAAAAATTAACATTTTATTTTACATTAATTTTATCTTAAGTAACAAAAATGTTTTTAAGAATCCTCAGAACCGCCTCAACTATGTATGAAAGCTTGTTTCCGCCACAAAATAATAAAAAAAGATAATTGCGACTTTTATCTCACAATTGCGAGTTTACATCTCGCAATTCTGACTTTATTTCTCAGAATTGCGAGATATAAAGTCAGAATTCTGAGATATAAAGTCAGAATTGCAAGATATAAAGTCGCAATTGTGAGATAAAAGTCAGAATTCTGACTTTTTTTCTCGCAATTGCGACTTTATATCACAATTCTGACTTTATAACACAATTCTGACTTTATAACACAATTCTGACTTTATATCTCGCAATTCTGACTTTATAACACAATTCTGACTTTATAACACAATTCTGACTTTATAACACAATTCTGACTTTATAACACAATTCTGACTTTATAACACAATTCTGACTTTATATCTCGCAATTCTGACTTTATAACACAATTCTGACTTTATAACACAATTCTGACTTTATATCACAATTCTGACTTTATATCTCGCAATTCTGACTTTATAACACAATTCTGACTTTATATCTCGCAATTCTGAGATAAAAAGTCGCAATTATCTTTTAAAATGTTTTATTCAGTGGCGGAAACAAGCTTCCATAACTATGCGCCTCCTTCATCTTTTAGATTTAGTTTTTTTACACACACAAACACATACACACACACACACACACACACACACGTATGATTAAAGTGTGTGTTCCTCCAGCTGGTGTGTGCAGTGCCGATGGAGGCCAAGCTCCTGAAACTGGAGGTTCATCCTAAAGCTCGCCTCGAGGTCGGTCATGCGGAGTCGCCGTTTCCTCGCGCGGTCGACTCGGGATCATGTGACGCGCTGTTAAACGCTAAACTGCAGAGTCTTGATCTTCAGAATGAAGCTGTGTCGCGCATCAGCGTATCAGCGGATCCGTCGTGTTTGCTGACTCCACCGAACACACCGCAGAACCTGGAGCTCACCGACTCAAACCCTCAGACCCAGACCGGATCCAGCGGTGCCGGCGCACAGGAGGAAGGTGCGGGACACACACACCAAACATTACTCACACACCAGAGAACACTTCTGATGCTGTTTACCTAGTGTGATCAGGACACTATAGTTCATTTCTGTAAGTGAGGAGAGCAGAATAAAGTAAACTGTGACATATTATACCCAATAATTCTTCATACAGTGTAAAATTTATACAAATCTGGGACCAAAAATGATTGGGACACTTTGAGCTGATCATGTTTTGCTGAAGTGTGTTTTCTCTTTAATTGCTAATGCTCTTTTTACACACAGACTGAACACAATGAAGCATTGCTTGGTGATTGGTTGAGCTAAACTGGTATTATCTAATTGTGTAGTTAAATTTAACAGCTGACAGATATTCAACATAATTCATGTGTGAGACAGTCTAACAGAAGGACGGACAAAACCAGTCAAATATCAGCTGAGTTCTGCTCATATTTATTACCATTCTCTAAACTATAGCGAATAAACTGATAATGTGAGAAATGTTGAAGGAGTGTGCTTTGACTGTACAGTATGTCCATAACCGTTATGCATGTAAAAGCTGTATGGAAGCCGAATGTTTGAATAACAAAAGCATGTGTGTGTGTGTGTTTGTTTGTAGATGCGAGTGAAGAGTGTGAGAATGGAGAGGAAGAGGAAGATGAAGATGTGTTTGTGCTGGAGCTGCGGAGATCAGCGTGTGGTCTGGGTCTGATGTTGGTCGACGGACAGGTGAGTGGATCCCTGGGAAATTTGACATTATTAGTGTGTTAATAATGTTGAATCAGAATAAGTTCCTCTTGCAGCATCTCTTCTCTTCTCTGATGATGTGGGCGGGGCTATAACCTGTCACTCACATGAGATCAGCCAATAGCAAACCACAACCATCCAATCAATTCCCCACAGACACAATCAAGCCCCGCCCACATTTGATCTTGTTCCTGAAGCGTTTCACTCGGATATACGACACAATAGAGGAGAAACGAGCCAGTAAACACGTCATCAGAGAAGAGGAGAGATGAAGAGGGAGGGGAAGTTATTCTGATTAAAGATTAAGAGATGAATATAAAACAATAATGATAAATTATTATTATAAACACTGCAGTATAAAAAAATTGTCCATTTTGATTTCATGGCGACTTTAAGACTGAAGTAATTTTGTTCAATTTTGTTTCAAATACAATAAATTTGAATGATATTCATTTAGGGACTTTTCTCAGCATATATTGAAATATTAAGTTAATTGTGATTAATTACAATAATTATTTGGAATATCATGCAGTTACTTCAATTACAGCAAATCCTTTCTATAACAAACAACATATTATTAATGTAATATTATAGTTTCCTTACAGCTCAATAGCATCACCATGTGGTTAAAGATGGAATATTCTTAGTTCTCTGATTATTTACACACTGCACACAAAGACATTTCTTCCTCAGTGTTTCTGTCTTGTTTTCCAGCACAAATATCTCAACATTCATAAATCAAGATACATTTACTGGAGAAGCAGAATGACTGAAGATATTAAGTTAAAAATGTGTCATAATGAAGTGAGTTTGATCTTAAAACAAGAACAAATATCTGCTAATGGAGTCAGAAAAATAATCCTAATTCAAAGGGACTCCATTAGCAGATATTTGTTCTTGTTTTAAGATCAAACTCACTTCATTATGACACATTTTTAACTTAATATCTTCAGTCATTCTGCTTCTCCAGTAAATGTATCTTGATTTATGAATGTTGAGATATTTGTGCTGGAAAACAAGATAAAAATACTGAGCAAAAAAACAAACACAATTTTTGGTAAAAGGTGTAGATAAAGGATAAAGTTAGGAATAAAGGTGTTGATGTGTTTTCATACAGAATCATGTGAATAAAACACAGAATAAAACATTTTAAAAGATAATTGCGACTTTTTATCTTACAATTGCGAGTTTATATCTCACAATTCTGACTTTATTTCTCGTTATTGCGGCTTTATATCATGCAATTCTGACTTTATTTCTCGTTATTGCGGCTTTATATCATGCAATTCTGACTTTATAACCCCCAATTGTAACATGCAATTCTGAGAAAAAAGTCAGAATTTCGAGTTTATTTCTCGCAATTCTGATTATATCTCGCAATTCTGACTTTAAAACTCGCAATTGCTATACTTTATATCACGCAATTGTGAGAAAAAAGTCAGAATTGTGTCAGAATTGTGAGATAAAAAGTCGCAATTACCTTTTTTATTTTTCATGCTGTGGTGAATGAAAGCTTCCATTGAATCACGAACACTGTGGAGTCACAATCATTTGTTTTACACAGGAAACACCGTTTCCTGTTAGTGGGATTTACATCCGATCAGTTCTTCCCGATTCTCCGGCTGCTTTGTCCCGGAGACTGAGAGAAGGCGATCGGATACTCGCAGTGAACGGACTGAGTCTGGCGGGACTCGACTATCAGACGTGAGCAGGATTACAGCCCATCTGAGCGCATTATGAGAATATTAATATGTTATTAAATAACAGATTCTGTACTTTAACTTCTTCTTCTTCCTCTAGTTCCCTGGAACTCATTCAGATGTCAGGAGACAAACCTCGGCTACTGGTTGCCAGATCTCACAGCGCATCATAAGAAACAAGGACAAAACTTTCAGCGTAACCCTAAATAGAGGATCTATTTTTGTCCTTTTGCTTTTTCTACTCTACTAGAACAGGTTTTCCTGCTTGAATGTTGATTATTCTCCTCATATTCTCCATTGTTGCGGCTCCTCTCTTCCCAGTCTGTCAGTAACGCTCTGTTTACTTCCTGTCTCTATGAAGCCCCTCCTTCTGAAAAGCACACTGTGCTCTGATTGGTCGGCTGGATCAGTGTGTTGTGATTGGTCGAGCGCTTCGAGTGTGTTTGGGAAATGTCCCGCCCCATAACCGCCAGTCTAACACACTACTAACTCACTCAACCAGGCCCCGCCCCTTTATTCTGCGTATGAATTATTATTATGAGGAATATTGTGACGTGTTCCCGGAAGAAACTCAAGACTACAATGGAGGCGTTTCAGGAGTTCAGGAACACTGACTCTGATATAGAGAAGAACTCCCACTGGACTTTGTGAACAAAAACAAACAAAACAAAATGGCATTTTTTAAACGTACAGGTTTATATGTACAGGTCCCTTTTTTATTATAATCTTAATTGTCTTTGCATTGTCTAATCTTTGCATTTTAATTGAATTTTGTTATCAAAAAAATATGGGAATGATAAGAAAAATGAATGTATATGTCATGTGCCTTCAGAACTGACTGCTTCTTAATTTATTGCATGATGTATGAATTAAATGTTTGGCTGCTTAGTTTTAGTTTGAGTTACTAAAATGCCATAGTATGTCTCTCGTGCCAAATTTATACGGCTCTTTATTACAGGCATTAAAAGTCCATATATAAAACATAAAACATGCATTTTTAGCCTTTTTTAACAGCAGAGACAAACAAGTCTTTATACTCACAAAAGACACTGGAAACATGAGTTATTTTATAAATTATAGTATCTAGAAGACTTTGTGCTTCACTGCAACAAATACAGTCAAAACTGAATTTATTCAGCCATCTTAAACATTTCTCACATTATCAGTTTATTCGCTATAGTTTAGAAAATGGTAATAAATATGAGCAGAACTCAGTTGATATTTGACTGGTTTTGTCCGTCCTTCTGTTAGACTGTCTCACACATGAATTATGTTGAATATCTGTCAGCTGTTAAATTTAACTACACAATTAGATAATACCAGTTTAGCTCAACCAATCACCAAGCAATGCTTCATTGTGTTCAGTCTGTGTGTAAAAAGAGCATTAGCAATTAAAGAAAACACACTTCAGCAGAACATGATCAGCTCAAAGTGTCCCAATCATTTCTGGTCCCAGATTTTTATTAATTTTACAGGCAGTCACTGTACGAAGAGTTTTTGGGTATAATATGTCACAGTTTACTGTATTCTGCTCTCCTCACTTACAGAAATGAACTATAGTGTCCTGATCACACTAGTGAAAAATATCAAAAATTACATCTGGTGTCTTAATAATGTTTGGTTTGACTGAAGAATTGCAATGGGAAAGAAAGCAACTGTTTGCACACTAGCAGGGAATCCGGAGCATGTTGAACTTACGCACTTATTGCGAAAGAGATATGTTGATTATTACACGAAGGTCACGCGGGATGCGTGAGTTCTCGCGGTCTTACAGGATCTACATCAGCTCTCAGCTGTAACTTGTGCTTTATTATTGTTGGTTTGCTTCAGAAAATGACGGAGGCAGAACTGTACTCGGTTTGTAAAGGTGTGTACGTGCCGACGCATTTACACCCTCCTGAAAGCCTGAAATACTATGAGGAGTTCACTTTCCGTCCAGATGACATTCTGATCGTCACTTATCCCAAATCTGGTGAGTTTGCAGAGTTTTACCTTTTTATTATTCTTTTTTTCTTCTTCTTTTTTTTTTTGCATTATATACTGCACACTTACAGAGAATCGCAATTGTATTCATGTTGCATTCATAATGGCATTAAAGAAACAACTACATAGGATCATTTACAAGAAATTACCAAGAGAAAAGGGTGGAGTTTTATCATTCTATGGTGCAGATTAGCTACTGTTAAAGTGTCTCTGACGTCAAATAAAAGAATGAGGTGAAAATGAAAGTTTGCTGCAAAGAACTTGATTATAATTCTCACTGTATATATTTAAAGTCCCCCTGTAGTCAATAATTGGATCCCTTAAACCCCATCTTTGATCACCAAATGCCTTAAATATCTTGAATGTAACTCGACACCCTTGCCTCATTTAGTATGCGCGGTTCTATGAATATGCAAATGAGCCCCGCCTCCACTCACTCACTCAGCTCAGAGATCCACTGGTTGGCGATCACACGTTGATCTGATTGGTTACAAGGTAGTTTGTGACGTCAGAAACACCAGCGATTTCAAAGCGTGTTTTTGAGACTGTCTTTGGTTCACTGCAGTTTTAAGGAGGAAATACTCAGCAATGGTGTCGACTTATGAATTTACACATGGTTTGTCTTAAAGCAGATTAAAAACACCACATAGACACATAAACTACATTAAAAGCTGGATTTACACCACAGGGTGACTTTAAATACATGACATACAAGTTTGAATGTAAAATGACATTAAAGTATATTTCAGTTTATCATAAATGTTGTGTGCATTATGCAGTATTTTTTAACTCTATATTTCAATTCAAAGACTTAGGTCCTACTAAGTATATTCTTTTGAAGCATGCCATTCCTGTACTTCTTTTCATGAGTATTTGCTTGCAGAAAAATTTGTTATACTTGCAAGCTTAATTTTCACTTTTATCAAGTGGGACAATGTCATATAAGAATCAATGATGAATAAACACAAGAAAACATCTAGTAAACTCAGAATCATGTCACTGATCCGTGGTTTGCTCAATGTTCTCAGGCACCACATGGATGCAGGAGGTCGTGCCCTTGATAGTGAGCGAGGGCGATCTGACGCCGGTGCTGACGGTGCCGAACTGGGACCGAGTGCCGTGGCTGGAGGAACACCGGGCGATGCTGCTCAGTTTAGACCAGAGACCGTCTCCTCGCATCTTTGCTACTCACTACCATCACGCAATGATGAACGAGTCTTACTTCAAAATAAAGCCCAGGGTAACAACAGCAACAACGTTCAGGTACACTTCATCAATCATAAATCATGTGCATCATCTTCTGCATGCTTTGCTCTGTGCTTCAGGTTCTGAATGTCATGCGTAACCCGAAAGACGTCTTCACGTCCTCATATCACTACTATGGAATGGCCTCATACCTGGTGAACCCGGGAACTCAAGACGAGTTCATGGAGAAGTTCCTCGCCGGAGACAGTAGGATTTCAGCTCTCGTTATCATCCACAGCCTCCATATTTGTGACGATGAATATCTTAAACTGTAAAAACTGGTCTAGATCTGATGTTCTGTTCCGTCCTCATGTAATTTGACTGGATAGATTATAATGGCAACTTAATATGTCCTAATATTGTAAATTTGCAGTCTTTCTTTATTCCTCTTTGGTTTCTTTTCTCCACAGTCATGTTTGGTTCCTGGTTTGATCATGTGAAAGGTTGGCTTAATGCTGAAGAGCAAGAGTCCATAATGTACATCTTCTATGAGGAGATGATCGCTGTAAGTATCTTTTTCATTACACGGGTTGGTTTAAAGCAGGAGAACACAGGCAACGATCTAAATGCTTCTATGAATATGCAAATGAGCCCCGCCTCCACTCACTCACTCAGCTCAGAGATCCACTGGTTGACGATCACACGTTGATCTGATTGGTTGCAAGGTAGTTTGTGACGTCAGAAACACCAGCGATTTCAAAGCGTGTTTTTGAGACTGTCTTTGGTTCACTGCAGTTTTAAGGAGGAAATACTCAGCAATGGTGTCTTAAAGAAGATTAAAAACACCACATAGACACATAAACAACATTAAAAGCTTTAAGCAAAAACAAAACACTCTAGAACAGGAGGAACTGATGAACAATGCAAACCGACTCAGAACAGAGAAACTGAACTAAACAGTGGGGTATAAATGCACAGGATAACAAGAAACAGGTGAACAACGTAATCAGTAACCATAGCAACCAAACAGAAGCTGATCAGAATCTAATGCTGCGTCTGAAATCAAATACTTTGCTACTATATAGCACATGAAAAACCGTACGCCAAAGTAAAGTGTCTATCGTATGCACACTTCAGAATCTCGCTGGACGAAGTCGGTCATCCGAGTGCTTTTTGCTTCTCTGTGAATTCGGACAGACTTCTTTTGTCACGCACTGTTTTCCACTTACTATATTGTAGGGAAGTATGCGATGTCGGATGCAGCCTAAAGGAAAAAGAAATACATTTTGACTTAAAAGTCCTCAGAGCAGAAGATAAACGAGGCACTTCACACAGCAGGAGTGGATATGCAGGTTGAGTTTATTGGTTTATTTTTATTACACCCGTCAGAGTTCATGGGTCTCTGTAATCGTGAGATAACAGTCGGGTCAAGCTGGATTGGGCGAGTAACTCCAGAGCGAGACTTGAGATCGTAACATCTTTAATCTTATTATGTATTATTCCCAGGTTAGGTGAAGTAAGTGAAATCTGGGTCCAGAAAAGTCTAATTCTTTTCATATTAATGTAAAGAAGGCAAATAAAACAGATTTCAGTCAAAGGTGTTCGCAATTGTAGGAAATGTATAGGAATCAGTTTTTGAAGCCAGAATAAACTCATCCGTCGTTTATAGGCCACTCAGTTTATTAGGTTATCAGCAGTCGTAATATTGCCAAGTTGTCCAAGGTCTTTTTCAAGGTCTCTCTGGCGTAATCTCTGCTTTCTCATGTCCTTGAACCTCACTGAACTTGGTCGAAATATCCAAAGTAGGTTAAGGTTCTTCACATGTCCGCTTTTCCCATATCTAAAAAAAAAAAAAAAAAAAAAAAAGTATAGAACAAGCAAACAAGGGGGCAGCATTATTGCTTATTATTCACATTTGGAGTGGATTTTCATTGTTTTTGGTTCAGTAAAACACTGATATCCCTGTGAAAACGCATCATGATTTCCAACATCTTCCTTCGGTCAGGATTTGAAAGGATCCGTGGAGAAAATCGCAAAGTTTCTTGGGAAATCTCTGAGTCCGGACGTGACGGAGAAGATCGCCGACCAGTGCGTTTTCAAGAACATGAAGCAAAACAAAATGTCCAACCTTTCTCTGGTTCCAGAGGAATTCATGAACCAGAAGAAATCAGAATTCCTGAGGAAAGGTAACAGATCAATTCCTCTTAAAGTAACTGGCAGAAATTGAGAACAAAAAGTGATAATACACTCACTCTTTCATGCTTCAAAAGTTGCAAAAGCACCAAAAATAGTGTTATAAAAGTGTGTGAAGTCATTTCTGGGTGAATTATCCAAAGCGTTTCACTTGATTATTATTTGTAAGAGTTACTGTAATCTTGTCTTGTTTTATTCATCAGGAATCGCAGGCGACTGGAAGAATCATTTCAACGAGGCTCAAGAGCAGCGATTTGATGCTGTATACAAAGACAAAATGAAAGATGTGCAATTCAAATTTCCGTGGGACTGAAAAAATACATCCGTTTAATCTTTCCTGCTTTTAATAACAACAGACAGGCCTTTAACAGATATTTTTATATCATTGTTTTTTAAATAAAAGACAATTAAAAATGAACAATAATTATTGTTATTTGTGTGACATTTCCATTTTATTTGAATTTTGTGATTAAAAATATGCTTTTTAATTTATTGCATAATGTATGAAATAAATGATTGGCTTGGTTTTATTTGGTTTATTTGTTAATCTCTCAATCTTCATTGTATTGCATTGCATTATTTGTTTTAAAGCTACAGAGCTTTGATCATAAACCTAAGAATTTAAACATCATCTTACTAAGACATATTATCGGTAGATATTGACTTTTATATGTATTTTATGTAAGTATCTGCTGTACTGTTATAAAGATCTCATTCATTTGCATTACAAGCATCAGAATTTCAACACTTTGTTTGTCAATTTAAATATCAGCATCTGCAGCATTTTTGCTCAGTTTGAGTCTCTGAATGAAACAGATGTTTTTCCCTCCATATTCTCACAATATCTATATGATTATATAAGAGCCATATAGCCCGATGCATCAAAATATAAACTTGTTTTTGGTAGATAGGCAGACATTAAAACAGTATCCACATACTCTCACTTAAATATGATTTCAGTGCACTTTTTACACCTCTGATTATTATAGTATTAGGTGTATAGAAGCTCACTTATTTTCAGTAAGTGTAAAGAGCATGAAGTCTTGCGCACTAAAATAAACAATTATGACATGCAGTTGCTTCCAAACTCTTGCAAAAAAGCCCCGTTTACCATGATGAGCCAGTGACTCCTCAGCTCGATGGTGTTTTAAGCCCCCAATGGCTCCTTAGAGGCAGCTAACCCTACCCTCAACCTTAAACCTACCCATCCCCTCGCTGCCTGGAAGGCGCCGTTGGGGGCTTAAAACACCAAACACCGACTCCTCATCCAAAACAACATCTACTATGGCAAGCCATTTAGACTTTTATTCATTTCCAGGATATGACTTCTTCATATCAACAATTCAGTTTTCACTGGTTAAAATGTTAATTCTTGATATCAACAATAACATCATCACTCACAAAAATACCAATACTTGTTATCAAGAATTAAGTAGTAAATTATTTTATAATTCACACTGCGAGTGATGACGTCATTGTTGATATCAATAATTAACATTTTTACTAGTGGAAATGTAATTCCTAATATCAAAAATTGTCATTGTTACTTGTACAAATACCATTTCTGATATCAAGAATTAAATTTTAACTAGTGAAAATTAGTATGTCTGCAAATGATGACGACATTATGTAAATAATTAAAGATTTTTACTAGTAGAAATGTAATTCTTAATAGTAAAAATCCCAATTTCTGATATCAAGGATTAAATTTTAACTAGTGAAAATTCGTATTTCTGCAAGTGATGACGTCATTGTTTATATCAAGAATGAACTTCATTTTTACTAGTGGAAATGTAATTCCTTATATCAAAAAATCGGCATTGTTACAAGTAAAAATCCAATTTCTGATATCAAGAATTCAATTTTAACTATCATTTTTTTTTTTTTTTTTTTGTAAGTGTTGGTGTCATTATTAATATCAAGAAAATCACATTTTTACTAGTGGAAATGTAATTCCAAACATCAAAAATCGCCATTGATATTAGTAAAAATCCAATTTCTGATATCAAGAATTATTAACTAGTGAAAATTAAATTGTTAATATGAAAAATCCATATCCTGGGGATGAATAAAAATAAATGCGGCTTGCCATACTGCATCTGCGGTCGCGTGAGTTCTCGCGGCCTTACAGGATCTACATCAGCTCTCAGCTGTAACTTGTGCTTTATTATTGTTGGTTTGCTTCAGAAAATGACGGAGGCAGAACTGTACTCGGTTTGTAAAGGTGTGTACGTGCCGACGCATTTACACCCTCCTGAAAGCCTGAAATACTATGAGGAGTTCACTTTCCGTCCAGATGACATTCTGATCGTCACTTATCCCAAATCCGGTGAGTTTGCAGAGTTTTACCTTTTTATTATTGCATCAACATTATATAATTATCATTCTGTAAAAGCGTCACTCAGCAGATAGGAGCCCACTGTACACTTGTAATAACGTGTGTTTGTAGTTCGTTAAACCTGCAACAATTCACCATGCAATCACTTTCTAGTTCTTGACTAGGTCACATAAATATATAAATATAAAAATATATAAATACATAAATATCGGGTTCGCTCATTTAGCCTACTGTATGTTAACAACTGTAACAAAATCTCTTGCAGAATTTACTACTGGGTTATTCTTTTAAGTTGCAACAGAAATGCAATCGATTTCCCTCATAATGCTGTCTTGGTAGGCAGCTCACTACCCTCTACACACACACTACACAGTCTGCTTTCTCTTCCATTCACTCTTATTTCTGGGCAAAATCTGCTCTGGAATGGATGGAATGCTTGTTATGTAGAAACAAGGCTGTGCATGTTAATTACAAACTTAGCATTTGCATTGTGAATCAATGGCTGGATCTGAAAACACATACTTCCCTATTGTATAGTAGGCAAAAAAAGTATGTGACAAAAGAAGAATGTACAAATTCACGGAGTAGGCAAAAGGTCCCCGGATGACCGACTTCTTCCAGTGAGATTCTGAAGTGTGTATCCGATGGACACTTTACTATCCCATGAGGCCATGGGAGAGGATTTATGAACGGCTGTGAAGCAACTAGTAGGTCACATGATAATGACAACAACTGGTGAATGCACCATACACTCTTAATAATAAAGGTTCCAAAATGTAATGAGTGCATAAAGACGAATACAGAAGTACAAAATAAACAGTCGTTCAATAAATCCAACAGGCATACATGGGAAAAGTTGGGAGTTAGAATCCACAACCACACACAACACTGACGGAACACTGAACAAAAGAAACTCAGGACTACACACACACACACTCATTCACTCATACACTTACACACATAACACACTCACACACACACACATGGGCAGACAAAGTGAGCTAAATGAAAAACAGGTGAAACTAATCAGTAGCTATAGAAACAAACTGGCACACACTAGGAAACTAGGCCAATTAAAGGGTTAGTTCACACAAAAATGTAAATTCAGTCATTAATTACTCTCCCTCATGTTGTTCCAAACCCGTAAGACTTTCATTCTTCTTCAAAACACAAATGAAGATCTGTTTGATTAAACCTGAGAGCTTTCTGATCCCTCCATTGACAGTCTATGCACTTTCAAGCCCTAAAAAGGCAGTTGTAAGACTGGAAGAACTGGAAGAGAGAGCTGCTCTCTAAGACAACAAAGGAAATTAACATTTGAACTCACCATTTGAGACGCAAAGTCTCACCTCATCAAGAGTAAACTAGTGTTGCACGGTGTACCGATACCTGAAAAGTATCGCGATACTCGGAAATTAAAAACGTCACGATACCTAAATTTATCAGTATCGATACTTAAAAAAAAAAAAAAAAACGCCTCCCTATGGACGTCTGTGTTTTTTTCCTGATGCACGCAGCAAAGAACCTGCCGCTGTCAGTGTCATGTGACAAAACACTACAGCGAGATGGCTGCATGTGCGAGCACAAGTGGTCCACGTCTCCACGACTCGTTGAAAAAGATGATGCGAGGAGTGACATACGGAAGTACGTTGCCTAACTTGCTCTGTTGCACGGTGCACCGATACTTCAAAAGTAAATCGGAAATTAAAAACGTCACGATTCCTTAATTTATTAGTATCGATACTTCTAAGAATGACCACGTTCCAGATTTGTAAGGCCGGTGACACACTGGCTGCGTGTCGTGTCCGTTTTTATTTCGGCTCCCATGTAAACTGCCTGCGTGACACACGCGCCTGGGCGCAGCTCGAGAGCGCGGAAAACGCGTGCATGTTAAAAATAGAACCGACGCCTATTTTTCACGACACGCAAGTGTGTTGGAAGTTTCCAGGCAAAATAGAATAGGAAAAGATGTTTCTATGTCATTTTGACACGAATACATATTAATAAATGACATTTTGATGTTTGGTTCAAACAAGAACGAATTGTTCTGTAGCCTATTTTACCGTGAACACTGCCGACGTTGTCTTTGCTGCTATATGTTTAACATGAAGTATAGGCCTTCCACAACTCTCTCCCCACATGTCAAATATATCACCAATGAGGCTTATCATATGTTACCAATATTAAACATTGTTTAATATAATCGCTGTTCATATTTTTATTCAAAGTTCAGAATCAAGATAAAGCTCTTATGTTTCTTATGATAAATGAGATAATGCTGCTAAATTTATAAAAAAAAAAATTACCTTGAATGGCATTGCTCTAATTTATTTTTTATATTTTGATATTTCATATTTTGTTCAAATGTTTAATATATCTGCTGTTCATATGTTCATTTATTAGTGTGTTATAGGATTAGAATGTTGTCCCGGATTTAAAATAAAGCACAGCAATGATATTTGAGAGTGTTTCTCCCTTTTCAGGAAAAGTATCGAAAAAGTATCGAAATCGCAATACTTGACTTGGTATCGGTATCGAAACAATAATTTTGGTATCGTGACAACACTAGAGTAAACTATTAGCATCATGTATCTTAATGTTGGGTCGGGACCTTCTGTTACTCAGATGAGCCCATGATGTTGAAGGAACTCTAAGAATTCAGCATGATGTATTTTAATGTTGGGTTTGCATCTCTTTTCTCTTTATTCCAGAGCATTTGATGTTTTGTATTGATTATGCTTGAACTGATTATGAAATTGGCATGATACATTTACCTGACATAATAAATTGTTACATTTGATTATTCTAACTGACTTTGACATTATTTTCATTAAAGAGTTAAAGGGAATAGTCAAACATTCGCTCACATTTAATGATGCACAGATATCATTAAAACCTTTTCATTTATGGAGTCAGATGAAATAACGAGAGAATACATATTCAAATGTTCCATACAATTTTCCACTTTATTTTAAAATAAAAAATTAAGGTTTTTGGCAATGATGCCTCCAAAATAATAATCTCCAACGCACGTTCACGAAATCACGAGTGTTGTGTTATTGTGAGAGCGGATGTTGTTCAGTGAACACTTCGGAGATTAATATTTTTTTCTATTTTTAATTCAATTCAATTCACATTTATTTGTATTCTGCTTTTCACACTACACAAATAATTTCAAAGCAACTTTACAGAAAATGCATGACATTACATTAAAATTTATAGTGATCTGTTATCAGAGGGAACTGTCTAAGTTATGTATTTCAGAAATGTACAAATACAAAATCACAGTTAGCTAAAACTGAATTAATTTAAACAATGTGATAATTTAAAGAGTGTATTTTTAAGAGTGTATCACTGTGTTTGAGTAAACTCAAGTGATTTTGAAAGATGTGTATATCATGTGTCAGTGTGTTTGAGTAAACTCAGAATCATGTCACTGACCCGTGGTTTGCTCAATGTTCTCAGGCACCACATGGATGCAGGAGGTCGTGCCCTTGATAGTGAGCGAGGGCGATCTGACGCCGGTGCTGACGGTGCCGAACTGGGACCGAGTGCCGTGGCTGGAGGAACACCGGGCGATGCTGCTCAGTTTAGACCAGAGACCGTCTCCTCGCATCTTTGCTACTCACTACCATCACGCAATGATGAACGAGTCTTACTTCAAAATAAAGCCCAGGGTAACAACAGCAACAACGTTCAGGTGCACTTCATCAATCATAAATCATGTGCATCATCTTCTGCATGCTTTGCTCTGTGCTTCAGGTTCTGAATGTCATGCGTAACCCGAAAGACGTCTTCACGTCCTCATATCACTACTATGGAATGGCCTCATACCTGGTGAACCCGGGAACTCAAGACGAGTTCATGGAGAAGTTCCTCGCCGGAGACAGTAGGATTTCAGCTCTCGTTATCATCCACAGCCTCCATATTTGAGATGCAAGAGCTAAAGCAGAGTATAGTTTAACATGTGTTCAGATCAGATTTGGAAGCTTGTTTGCGCCACAGAATAAAACATTTTATAAGTTAATTGTGACTTTTTATATCTCGCAATTCTGACATTTTTTCTTAAAAGTCAAATTCTAAGGAAAAAAAGGTCAGAAATGTAACTTTATTTCTCACAATTCTGACTTTATAACTTGCAAATGTGACTTTATATCATGCAGTTATGAGATAAAAAGTCAGAATTGTGTGATATAAAGTTGCAATTTCCTTTTTTTTTATTATGCAAATCATGTCAAAAATATATTTTCTAAGAATCAGCTCTGGCTTCTTGGTATTACATTTCGCAAGCATAGCTAAAAATTGTGGTTTTGACACTTACAATAATTTTAAACATGTCTAGAACTAATGCAAATACAGCAGCATCTTAGATGACCAGCACTTGCGAAATCTTATAGCACACATATTAGACAGGAAAGCACACTGAGCAGAAGAAGGAAATGCAATAAATAGCATGCGTTCGGGGAAGTAGCCACAAAAATAAAGATGTACATTACTGTGCAAAAGCGCTGGATTTAGTCCGTCTCAGTTTCTTCTGTTTCTTCATGTAATCGAACACGTGGATATTAGTATTGAAAAAAAGACAGAAAAGCATAAATGGATAAATACAAGAATAATATGTTTGGAATAATTAATCATAGAAATGACCATAAAAGAGGGCTTTTCAAAGGACGTTTTTGAACATTCAGAGTTTTAATTAATCCGTTATTAATTGCATCCAAAATCAAAGTTTGTGTTAACATAATATATGTGTGTGTAGTGTACTGTGTATAATTATTTTGTGTATATAAATACACATGCATGTATATATTTAAGAAAAATGTGTTACTTATATATAAAATGTTGAATAAATATATATATATATACAGTATTTACATGCAGATATTTCTTAAATATACAACATGCATGTGTGTGTATTATATACAAAGTAATTATACACAGTACACACATATTATGTAAACACAAACTTTTATTTTTGGATGCGATTAATCATTTCACAGCCCTAATTCAGAGAACGCTTTCGTTAATTGATGTCAGCAAAACGTTCTGTGTTTGTTAGCTGGGATGTTCTCACTAGAGCAAACAAACCAAAGGTTCAATTACTGAAGTACAAATCGATTCTCCTGCCTATAGACTCCAAACAGCAACATATCAGTTTGCATGCAACTTTTTGTGCAATACTACATGTGGTAATATAGTTTTCTCTTTGTCCTGTAATGGAATTATTACAGCTTTTGTGTGATTTCTTTTCTCCACAGTCATGTTTGGTTCCTGGTTTGATCATGTGAAAAGTTGGCTTAATGCTGAAGAGCAAGAGTCCATACTGTACATCT
>NC_138238.1:39089850-39129850 GCF_964197995.2 Scardinius erythrophthalmus
TTACAGCCTGGTGCAAAAAGTGGTTTTGGTCTATATAGCTAATGTTGCCCTTCATGACGACTGTGAGGGGGGTGAATTTTTTTAAAACTCATCCGTTTAAATTATATTAAGCCTTAAAGTTCTGCATAATTAAGGGCATGGCCACTTGAGTGACAGGTGGATTCCTGCTGATGTCACTACTAGCCGTTTGTCTGCTGTCTGTTAGCGTCACGTCACCTCAGCTATTCCGCCTCTCTGCACATTGTCGTTTATACGGGAGTGACGCTACCAAGATGGCGACGGCCGGCTCCGCCCACTTTGAGTTCAGAAACTCTACGGGTGACGTCACACACACTACATACATTGTTTTTTTTACAGTCTGTGGTCCTGACATGAGAAATCAAATTTGCCTTGATCTTTTGACATATACAAGTTTTAATAGCTTACAATAACATCCTCATTATAAACAAAGCATTTATTTAATCAAGCTTCAAAAACAGCTGGTTTTGATATTTGGTGATCTGTGATGTCACACGGGCAAATTAATTTGCATATGCCCGCCTCTAGAGCAAGACATTGACCAATAGAGGCTATGCATTGACGTCACTTTCCCGCGGGAACACACTCCCTCAGCCGCACTGAGTGGCAGAAGAGCTGCGGAGTGACTGGATTTAACAGGGGAAACTGGGAAAACACCAGTAAAACAAGTGAGTATCAGTTTAATCTAAAGTTTGGACTCGATATAGTGTTTCTTACAACTTACCAACGATCCAGTGATCGTGGATATTGACATGCAGCGGGAATCGTGTTTCCTGACATTTATATGAGCCTGATTTCCACGCCGGGGAAAAACATAAAGCACATTTGCCTGTGAACGCTTTATATAAACACAATATAGGTCTAAATCTGGGTGATCACTCATATCAGTGTTATACAGTGCTATGCATAAGTTTAGACACCCATGCTAAAGTTGACTAAAAAGAGGAAAATAAAAAATCATCTTTTGGAAATTGAACTTAATGCCTTAATTAAAAAAATTAGGAAAAATCCAACCTTTAAGGACACCAATTTTCTTTGTGAATGAATAATGTATGGTAAATAAATAAATGTTCTTCCTTAAAATACAGGGTGCATAAGTCTGGACACCCCTATGTTAAATTCCCATAGAGGCAGGCAGATTTTTATTTTTAAAGGCCAGTTACTTCATGGATCCAGGATACTATGCATCCTGATAAAGTTCCCTTGGCCTCTGGAATTAAAATAGCCGCACATCATCACATAGCCTTCACCATACCTAGAGATTGGCATGGGGTACTTTCCATAAGATTGGCATGGGGTACTTTCCATAAGATCATCTCTCAATGCAAATCAAACCAGCTATTAGGCTAACTGAAATAAAACCATGATAATGTTTTAAAAACACTTACTAGTGTGCAATAGCGAGTGGCAACTGAAACTGTTTCCCATGCGATGACGTCTGCAGGGTTCAGTCAAAGTGCTTAAAGTACATGAATTTGACTGTTTGAATGTAAGTCCTGGAAAACCCTTGAAAACAGAGATATTTACAATGAGGAACTTGAAAAATGCTTGACTTATTTAAATACAATGTATGAAATTAAATTTTTTCATCAAAAAAAGAAAAGAAAACACAAATACAATCTTTTCACGCAAAATGAACACTGCAGCCCGTCTGTTAAACCCCCATCAGACCTTTTCTCAATACGAAATACGCCGACATTATAATATAAAATATTATTTATTGAACTATAATAGCCATTATAAACTTTGTATTAAATATTTTATTAAATACGTTGTAAGTTGTATTTTTGATACCTTATATCTGTAATTTGAGTTTAAAAAATCCTTAAATCCTAAAGATTTTGTTTGATAATTGCAATGTCTGATTGTAATCCTTGAAAACCAAAAAAGTAATGCCTGAAAAGTCCTTGAAAGTCCTGGAATTTCTTTTTACAGAATCTGTACTAACGCTCAGTTTAGCCCATCATAACAGTGGCCGTTCACTGACGCGCCGCGCAAATGGATCATTTCAGACAGAGGCTCAGATTGCAGGTTAAAAAAAGTGTTTCCATACACACACACACACACACACACACACACACACACACACACACACACACACACACACACACACACACACACACACACACACACATATCTATATATATATACAGTACTGTGCAAAAGTCTTAGGCATGTTAATACCCCAAGTATCTCTTCAAGCGTCTCGGAGACGTTCCCGCAGTTCTTCTGGGTTTAGTCTGTCTCAGTTTCTTCTGTTTCTTCATGTAATCACAGACGGACTCGATGATGGCGAGATCAGATCAGACCGGCTGTTGTCAGACACAAATCTCACTGGATTATTACAATTAATGGCAAAAAGAATGTTTGGAAATGTAAACTGATGTTTCCTACTGACACACTACAGCAAAAGATAGAAATAACTGACTTAAAACCATTTTTTTGGGTTTTATTTTATTTTATTTTCCGTTTTTTAACATTTGAGTCAACCTCAAGGAACATATAAAAATGTCATGGCCCCTTTTAATTGAATATCTAATTCTAGTATTGTCTAATTTTCTATCACTAAATATGTATTTATATAATAAATCTCAATGTATTCATCAGCTTGACGTCATAAACACCAGCGATTTCAAAGCGTGTTTTTGAGACTGTCTTTGGTTCACTGCAGTTTTAAGGAGGAAATACTCAGCAATGCTGTCGACTTATGAACTTACACATGGTGTGTCTTAAAGTCCACATGAAATCAAAATTGACCCTATTTACTTTGTTTGCCTAAATTGATCGTTTTGTGGTGAACAATTCATCCATGCAAGTCAATCATTTTGACATTTTTTGGCTTCGTAATCTTTAATCAAAATCTGAAAATGCCCCTCCCCTCTGCATTGGAGGACCTTCCCTGATGATGTAGGTTTGACGGCTTGGGTTGGGAAACGCTTAACCATTCCCCTCAACCCGTTAGTCTTTAGTCTGTAATGAGCAGAGATGGAGAGGAGGAGCGCTGGAGTAAAACCCTGCCCTCTGTTCAATATTCCCTTTCACTGGGAAATACGTCACAACACTGGAGAAAAGTCGTTTGCAACTTCGGGTTCACGCGGACTTTAAAGCACATTAAAAACACCACATAGACACATAAACAACATTAAAAGCTGGATTTTCGCCACAGGGGAACTTTAACTAGTGTTGCCAACTTTCAGAAATGGAAATAAGGAACGGGGGGGGGGGGGGGGGGGATACATTTAGTAAGGGATAATCCACGGCTAGCCATGCATTAAAGGATTTTAATGCACGACGTAGAGGCGAAGAACGAAGTGCATGCCTCTACGAAGTGCATTAAAATTCTTTAATGCATGGCTAGCCGTGGATTATCCCGCTTATACCTTGGTTATTTGCCAAGTTAAAAGTAAGTTAAAGCTGTAACTGATGTTTACAGTGTATATTTTGTGTAAAAATGACGGTTATTTCTTAAGTTAAGGCTCGTCAGTTCTTGCACTCCGTCCGCTTTAAATAAAGTAGAGCCATCAGATTGCTTTTATTTGAATGAATTCACATTTATTTAAATTCATTAAAAGAGAGAGACAGAGAACTGAAGGAGAAGGAACAGAGAGAGAGAGAGATGCGTGCGCGAGTTACCTGTGTGCGTCGATCTCTTCTTTAAAGTCTAGCAGCTACAGTCCCCTCGTTGCTTAAGCATATAGCTAACTTAATGATTCTTTAATGGATTTATTACAATTATTTATGAATGACAGGCAACACTGATACAAATTAAACGATATTCAAAAATCATCCATTTAGCCTACCTAAACGTTTCCATATGCGTCTCTCACTCTACTTGCAAGTGTATCTGTGTTACTATGGTTACCAATGTAGCGGATTAATTTCGAACTGTAATCAAACTGACTGGAACTACCTGTGCATTAAACGGTTTTACTGCACACCTTCCAGCCAATCAGAATCGAGTATTTAAACAGCCCATGGTATAAGATAAATATATTTCATACATTATAGCATTATAATAAAACTTATTAGGCCTATATATTTATAGAATAGCAAAGTAGGCCTAATCAATATAACGCACATAGATGTGAAATATAAAGGCTATCATGATCATTTTGCCAACAATGAACCATGGATTTGTTTAGTTTATAATACGTTTTATTTTTAACTTAAACAAATACAACATATAACATTCAAAACTCATCGGCTTAGACTGCATTTGAAGAAAAACAAACACAGCAGTTTTCTGTAGCCTTGTGCGAACTTATGCAATAGAATTAGACTTCTAGAATGTTCTTTTCAGTGCAAAAAATATTATTTTTCATTTAATTAGACAACATTTTAAGGAAGTGTAGTGCATATCTTTATGTAATTATACTTCCATTATAGTTAACTTTCTTTCCAGTGCAAAACAATAATACATAATAAAACAGCTAATAAAGAAAATATAAAATATTTCACTCAAATACTTAATTCAAGCAATACAACACCGTATGTATATTTTTGTGCTCTTTTCTTTTTCGCCGGCTGCTCGGAGGTTGTCATTTTTACATTTCCCGCTGTTGTCACTTGTCGACATCGTTGCTACGATACGTGACTCTCAGTGACTGAAACGACCAATTAAAAGGGCATTCTCTGATGATGTTCCAAGATGTTAAAAACGCTACGCTGATCATAGACAAACAGGTACCGCACCATCGTTTTTTTTTTCTTATCATAGCCTACAAATGTCTTCGTTCATAGTCTGATGTGTCTGTCATGGATTTGCACTGAATTGATTCTCAAAAATACGGAACAAAGTGCGTTCCGTATCAGTTCAATACGGAACAAGACTTTTATGTGTCAAATACGGGACGATTCCGTATTATACGGAACGGTTGGCAACCCTAACTTTAACATTATGAGTGAACCTCAAGGAACATATCAAAATAATGTCATTTCTGGTATTGCATAATTTCCTATCACTAAATATGTATTTATATAATCATATATCTCAATGTAGTATATCAGTTTTTGTTATTGGTCATCCAAATATAGCTGTGAATTAATACATCTCCTAAATGACAAATAAATCATTATAAAACAATCTATAAAATCTACTGCCATGTATTTTGTATTTCCTGCATGCTGAACAAACGAGGGTTTATAAACAGGTCATCAGTAGTCTTTTGAAATGCTTTTTTTTTTCTCACTTCCCCTTTAATTGGCAAGCCAGTTCAGTATCGTGTTTCAGGAAATGCAATAGCGTATGTTATCACAGCTCCAGCTGGAAGAGTCACATGACTTCCCTCATAACAGAGAGCATTAGATCAGCTGAGAACGAGAGCAGGAAAACGAAACCTAAGGGTGAAGCTCATGTCGTCATTAATCATTCCTCACAAGATCATTACTTGCTCACACTGTGTTGTTATGGGTTCAGTCAGGTCGTTTAAAGCGTTTCTCAAGCGAGTTCAAACAGTCAGGTAGGATCTTTAACCAGATAGTTGCCTTGTTTTCAGGAAATGAGAACATGACTCGAGCATTTTGTTTCAGTTTTGTTTCTCATGATGCACTGCATATTTATGATGGGAGAGTCTAGTATAAAGGAGAACACAGTGCTTTAGTCATTCAGTTGTTCGGACAGAGCAGCACATTCACTGGGTAAGACCTATGCTATTTATTAATCATGCTAACACATGCGAATAAGACCTTATTGTAAAGTATCACCAGGTTTATTTGATCTCACTTTAGAATAAATAGGGTTAGATGGTGTTAGAATGAATATGTAATTATTTTTTGAAATGGCCATTGTTATTGTGGATTAATTTGATATATGTAACTGACTCTAATATACAATAT
This sequence comes from Scardinius erythrophthalmus, assembly GCF_964197995.2. Taxonomy (NCBI): domain Eukaryota; kingdom Metazoa; phylum Chordata; class Actinopteri; order Cypriniformes; family Leuciscidae; genus Scardinius; species Scardinius erythrophthalmus. Next base: position 39,095,704 of record NC_138238.1, read on the forward strand.
TATATACAGCATTAATTATCATGTGCTTTGTGTATTAAAGTCCCCCTGTAGTCAATAATTATATCCCTTAAAGGCACACTATGTAAGATTTTTGGATCAAAATATTCAAAAACCACTAGAACAATGTTATATATTTTGTTAATGTGTGTACTTATGCACAGATGTGTGTGTTACTGAGCGTGACGGTGAAGATGGACAGATTAAACTATAATTGATAGCTGTCAAATTATATTAGTGTTTCCCATACATTGGTTCACAATATCAACACAAACAGATTTTCCAGAAGGCTTTGACATTGCTAAATAAACATGAGCACTTCATGTTTCACAGTCAAAACGCGGCACGGGTGTTTATATATGAATGTATTTGAAGGGAACTGACTGTCTTTAGAAAAGTTTCAATGTTATTTTCATTTAATCTTTCTTTATCTTTCCTGATAAAGCAGCGTTTATGAGCGCCTCCTGCTGGACCTCTTTGTAAACAGCATCATTTTATGGGGTCTTGCAATCCTGTATTAACACTAGTGTGGGATTATTTTACAATATTCACTCATGACAGTAAAATAGGGCATTCTAAGTCAATCCACTGCAGTGTTTCCTCTCTCAATCAGTAGAAAATGTGGTTAAACCCAGTCATGCTTTCAAAAAAATAAAAAACACCGTCATGTGCCGTGAAACTGGTATATTTTTGAAAATACAGCCGCCAAGCGAACGCACAGAGTAGCATTATAACAACTTTCAACACACTCAAATGTATCTAATATGATAAAACAGCACATAAAAAAAGCATAATAAAAGCTCCACTGCTCTCGGGCTGTGTGTCACGCTCGTCTCTCATTAGCAATCGCTCCAGCAGCTCGTTCCGCTCCAATGGCTTTTGTAATGGTAATAAATATTGAATACATTACCAGTCATTCATGAACATGATTTCTGCCCGAGTCCCGTGGGATTCTCCACCGGCTGTAGAGGTGAAGACAACAACTACCATGATTCCGCGAAATCAAGGCTTCATCAAACTACGCCTTTGTTTTGAATAATCGACGTCTAGTGGCGAAAAATTATATAATGGGCGTTTAAAACTCACCTTTGATCAGCAAATTGACATATTTAAACTTTTTTCCTTGAAAAAAAAAAAAAAGAAAAAAAAAGAATGGCAGACATTTAGGCCAAAGTGGCGAAGATAAAAAATGTTGTCATTATTTTCTTTGTTATTAAAAATGAACAAAGATACACATTACACATACACAACTTAATATACAAATGAAATAAACAGTGCTTTATTTTTTCAGCCGTAGGTGTTTTTAACAGTAGCATTGAAAAAAATAATTCAATGAACAAATATGAAAATAAAACAACATAGACTTCACTGTATAAATTATACATTGATTCTTATTAAAGCTACTAATTTAAAGTTAGGCTATATATTTTTTCTACTATGGAAGTCAATGGGGACCAGCAACTGTTTGGTTACCCACATTCTTCAAAATATCTTCTTTTGTGTTCAGCACAAGAAAGAAATGAATGCAGGTTTGGAACAACATTAGAGTGAGTAAATAATGACAGAATAATTCATTTTTATTTTTGGGTGAACTATCTCTTTAAGGACAAGTGGCAGCGCGTTTACTATTAGGCTACTGTCGCTTTAAGACCTGCATGCAACACATCTAATATACACGCATTTGACAAGCAGATTTTCTCTCAACTTTCTCTGTTTGCTTTCACTTTAGACATAACCAACTTTATGTAAACCTACTGTGTGTATTTGACAGTATTAGTGCAATAAGATGCGAAAGATAACTTAGTCCGGTAACCAGGCGCTGTTAGACAGGCTTTTAGTGCATGTGTGCTTCGGGTGTATGCGCTCAGAAAAGCGCACGTTAGAACAGCGCATCAGCACGTGAATGTTTAACAAGCAAGGCTTTAAATCACATGCAAATAATGAACTTTTGTCAACTGCAGTGTCCCATTCCTCTGCATTAACATTTGATGTGAATGTACGTCGCGTTGTACAGTGTGTTGAGACGGTGGCGCCAGAACTGCAACTGATAGAATGCACGATACGATATTTCTTCAAAAGCAGATCGTGGAGACATTTTAATCGTCCACAATCAAAAACCGTGATATCGCACACCCCTAAATCAGGTAAAAATATGGGAGGGCCCAGACAATTGACAAGAGATCACCTGGCACAAGGAATACAAGACAAGCCATGTGCTCACAACAAACCAGACTAAACACAAACACATGACAAACCGGGAATGTCAGAGCTCTGTCACCAAACCAGATACAAACCAAACAGAGGTGACAGAACCCTGACAAAAATATCTTGAATGTAACTCGACACCCTTGCCTCATTTAGTATACGCGGGGTTCTATGAATATGCAAATGAGCCCCGTCTCCACTCCCTCACTCAGCTCAGAGATCCACTGGTTGACGATCACACGTTGATCTGATTGGTTACAAGGTAGTTTGTGACGTCAGAAACACCAGCGATTTCAAAGCGTGTTTTTGAGACTGTCTTTGGTTCACTGCAGTTTTAAGGAGGAAATACTCAGCAATGCTGTCGACTTATGAATTTACACATGGCTTGTCTTAAAGCAGATTAAAAACACCACATAGACACATAAACAACATTAAAAGCTGGATTTTCACCACAGGGGGACTTTAAGAATTGATTTTTATCACCTAAGGAAAAGTTTGCTGTCAATGATTATTTACCTTTTGAGGCAAAAAAAAAAAAAAAAAACTTTTACTCTTGATAATGTTTGTACTTGTTTTGTTACAGATACAAATATGGACGATGGTCCTAAGAAAGAAATTTTTGCGAAAGTCTTTCACAAGAATAACAAAGTTCTTACAGGTACTGATTTCACATTATATGCAACTTCTAGATCCATTAATTCCATTTTGTAGCTGTTTTGTAAAGGATAATTCCTCAAGCACAGATTAAACCTATAAAAAAAAATAAAGTAGTGGATTTTTCCTGTATAGCGAAATGGATGGATGTTGATTCTTGTTTTCGTTACACAGGGAAACATCAACACTATTTTTAATATGTTGTTACCCTTTCCGGAGCCCTTTTCCGGTATTTACTACCAGATTAACCCTCTGGGGTCTGAGGTGTTTTCTGGCCCTGGAGGTGTTCTGACATGCTCTGACATTTGTGCTTATTTCTGTTACTTTTGACATTTTCATGTCTAAAGTCTGATTACACTATATTCAGCACAAACTCTGCTAAAATAATATAGCAGCATGTGTGTAAAAGTTTGTAGTTTTGAGATAATGATGTTTTTGCGTGGTTTTTGAAAAAAAAAAAACTAAAAATATTGTTACTGAAATAAGGTCATGAAACCCATACTGATTATTTCTTCATAAGACTTTTGAAAATTGTATCACATAGCCTATAATATTTGCTTCAAAACTATGTGAAAATCATCCTGCATACTCATTCAGATAAAACAATATAGGCTATTGATTTAAAATTTGTTAGACATGTTTTGTGTTAGAAAGCTTTATGCAAGGAGGTGTGAACACATCATGAATATTGACAGAGAATGTCTAATATGGCGAGAAGTTTCACTCTCAGTACACTTCCGGCTTCTGAACTGGTTGCAGTTCCTCTCTGATTCCATATGAGGGCGCTCACAGGACGAGTGCAGAATGAATGGAGGTCTATGGCGCTATACCAATAAAAATCCACTTTTCTCAGGATATAATTTTTTGTCTAGTAATTTGAATGTTGTATTCAAAAGGAGATGCAAATAAATTACACATTGCTGGGTGTTAGATTTTTTTGAGTCACTTATTTGCTTTAAAAAGTCTTTTAAAGTGTCAATGACGTCATATACATGTACGACCCGAGATACTGCTTCACGGCAGTCCTTCAGTCACTCTGGTGCGTTCGCGCTCTGCACTTTCTTTTCACTCGAGGCATCGACAACACAGCTGACACAGGTAAACACACTTGCTAGAAGAGTTTTTGTTTTGTTTGTTTCTGGTCCCGCTGCGGATGACACGATGCCATCAAGCGGTATCTCTGGTCGTAATCAGTCCTTCACTGACCAATCAGCGTTCATTAGCAGAATGCTAGCGTGTTATGGGCAACAACAACTCAACCTGTAAGATATCAAAAGGACATAAGTACTCGTTCATTCAACTTTCGACCTAAAACCCATGTTGAACTTGCAAAATCTACAATCAGATTTGAGATTTATCAATGGCAATCGGGTGAAAGAGACACATTTAGCCGTCTATCCCCATAGACTCCCATTCATTTTGCACTCATGGCGATCGCCCCCCAGTGGAACTCTGGTGGTACTACAACCAAAATTCGGTACAACAGGGCTTAATAGGGAGTGGGCAGGCTCTCCGTAGACGGGCTCTGATATTGATGTGTTTCAAACCTGAGAAAGACAAAGACCCTCCCATAATGGCCCTATCAGGTGTATCAGGCCCTATCATTATGAGGAACCTTGCACAACGAATGAGGAGAGACACACCATAATCCAAAGATACACAACAACGGACAAAAAAGCACATCATTGAACACACTGATCTAAAGAAAGAGACTTAACCAGTCACACACCTTTGTGCCATTCCTGAAACATAGTACATACCTGTCATTTCCATGGTGTTTGATTTTTCATTTTACCATGTTCATGTATAGAGACTCATGTGAATGTTGAAGTCAGCAGGACTCATCAGTGGGGCATCTGGTCCCTGTAAAAACAACAACAAACAACTGTGAACATGCTGATATCAAGAGAAACTATAGGGCTGCACGACTTTGGGAATACATTTTAGATTTTTCTGGTTAAAATTGCAATTTAAAATTTACTATATATATATATAAACACCAGGTTTGTTGTGTCTTGTAGGCATATACGTGTAGGGCTGCATAAAATAATAATAACAATAGCCTATAGCAGGCAGCCTATAAATCGTTAAAAAGGAACACTTCAGTTACACTACGCTAGAGAAAAATATATGGATTATATGGATCATATGTTACTTCAAATGTTTCCATTCGTTATGTCGTTATGAAATGAGATTGAAGTAAAAACATGAAGCCTAATGTTTGGCGCGTTTTGCTTTTCAAACGCACAGCGCGAGTGACTCAAACTCACAGCGCGTGCAGAGAACATTTACTGAATCGATCGAGCTGCTAAAACTAGGAAACATTATTGTTACCACATTATACATATCTACGTTTGAGCAGATATCCACAAACACAGTATTGAACAGTAAAAACTGGTCTAAACATTATAATAATCACCATATTAGAGTAAACACTCATACTAGCCTACTTTTATCATGCTGTGTTTTATTATCGAACATAAAAACATCCTTTTGTTGTACATGTATATCAATTTAGCATTGAAAGGTTGCCTACCAGTCTATAGTTCACATTTCAACATGTTTCTGTCTATATATAGATACATTTATACATGTACAACATTGAGCTTCATGTTTTTACTCCAATCTCATTTCATAACGTACATTTTAGTCTGGCACCAGTTTAACTAGTTGCTACAATGTTAAGTTTATACAACAATAACATGCTTACTATTATGGGTGGAAATGTCTTACCTTAAAAATCTTTCTCATCTTCAAATCGCGTTCTTCTAATTCTTCTGAGGTAAATCCAAGGTAAACAGCACAGCACAGCACAACACACAGTCTTCCAAACTCGATGAAAAGCAGAGGAGTACGTTACTGAAGTCTCTGATTTTTCTTCTTTTTTTTGAGGTAATGAAAGCGTTTATTGGTCTGCGTTCCTTCACGTGGACTATTTGCATGTCAATCGCTTGTGCGTGCGTGGGTGTGGTCACATTAGAGCTAATGAGCACGGGCTGGAGAAACTGTACATGTCATTGCTTTCATACGGATTACTTAAACAGAGAATATTTGTTTTTGATATAATTTACATAATTTAAAAATAGACACTTCAAGCTTTGTAAAGACTTATGTCTCATGCCAGTGTGAAAAGCATTCGCTGAGTTACAGATCATTTTCTGTCGCGTTTCAGAATTAACTTCACATTGAGAGTGACGGCAGAACACGCATCATGTTTATTTTCTTTATTTTATGAAAAACACAAGATTTTGTTTTTAATTATGAGTGTACACAAATAAAATAAGACATTTAACAGTTTTGAATAATGTATAACACTTATATGTACGATCAAAATCAACAGAGTATTTTGAGTCTCTTTCGCACTGATAAGAAAAAAAGCGAGCTGGTCACGCCGGAGCGACCGCCGACCCCAGGGGGTTAAACCAGAGTAGGATTTTCAGTGGCCAAATAGGGTATATGTCGAACGCCGCATTACGAAACCGGAAAACAGAACGCATCGCTTCCGGTTCAGGTCTTTTGTATGTGCTTCATGCATTTTTTTACTGTTTTACTCCAGATAACTTAAAAGGAGCGAGCAAAGATGATCATAACCAATGTCCCTCGCATGTGAAGATCGATATTTAAAAGTAAAAAAAAAAAAAAATCTTCACACTAACGTTTAGATATTTAAATAGAATAAAAAGCTAATAACAAAGTGAGATAGGTAGGTTAGCTGATTACCTTAAAATTCCATAGATATCGGCATCAGTTCATACGGCTGTTAACACTTTCTATGACAAGCGGATGCGATGAGACCAGGTTTCCGGTTTCGTCATGCGACGTTCGACATATACCCTATTGCCTGTTATAATGTAAAGTACTGTCAGGGAAGCCATCTTCAAATATCTTACATTATCCTGAAAGTTCTGTCATATATTTTACAGGTGAAGACTTTGAAAAGAGATGCAAAGAGGTCGTGGAGTTGGTAAAAAGCTACCAGGAAGGCATTCCTCTTTCAAAAATAACAGAGTTTTATACTAGGGCGTATGGGAGAGCTATGAGAAAGAAAGAATTGGGGTTCTCCTCAATTCCAGCTTTCATTGACTCTCTAAGCCAAGAGCTGTACGTGGAAAATGGGCAAATCTTCTACAGGCGTGCCATGGCTGAAGCTTCAACACCTACAGGTAATTTGTCAACTTGTATTGCTCAAATAAATGCAATAAAATTAAGGGTTATGTCATTTACTCTCATGTGGTTCTCATATATGTTTTGTATGCTTTTTCTCTTTTTTTATATTGATGGTATTTCTAAAGACGTTGTGGAGCTGGATAAGGAACCCCCAAAAGGCGTTCCTAAGAAGAACAATTTTAGGAAAATAATCACGATAGTGAAAAAACACCCTCAAGGAATCTCTCTTGATGAATTAGCAGAGATCTTTGCTCATAAGTATAAACAAGTCATTTTGCCTGCTGAACTTGGTTTCCCGTCGATGGAAATGTTTCTGGCCTCTCTTAGCACGGATCTTATACTGGAAGATGGTGTGATCTTTGACAAGAAAAACATATTGCTTACAGGTACTGATTTCACATTATATGAAACTTCTAGATCTATTAATTCCATTTTTGTTGCTGTTTTGTAAAGGATAATTTCTCAAGCACAGATTAAACCTATAAAAAACTGAAGTAGTGGACTTTTCCTATATAGCGAAAACATGAATACAAATCATCCAGGCGCTTAAATGGATGTTGAATCTTGTTTTTGTTACACAGGGAAACATCAACACTATTGTTAATATGTTTGTACCCTTTCTGGAGCTGTGTGTATTTACTATCAGATTAAACTGAGTAGGATTTTCAGTGGCTGAATCGCCTGTTATAATGTAAAGTACTGCCAGGGAAGCCATCTTCATATATCTTACATTATCCTGAAAGTGCTGTCATATTTTACAGGTGAAGACTTTGAAAAGACATGCAAAAATGTCGTGGAGTTGGTAAAAAGCAACCAGGAAGGCATTCCTCTTTCAAAAATAACAGTGTTTTATAAAAGGGCATATGGGAGATTTATAAGAAAGACACAACTAGGGTTCTCCTCAATTGCAGCTTTCATTGACTCTCTAAGCCAAGAGCTGTACGTGGAAAATGGGCAAATCTTCTACAGGCGTGCCATGGCTGAAGCTTCAACACCTACAGGTAATTTGTTAACTTGTATTGCTCAAATAAATGCAATAAAATTAAGGGTTATATATCATTCACTCTCATGTGGTTCTCATTTTTATATTGATGGAATTTATAAAGACGTTGTGGAGCTGGATAAGGAACCCCCAAAAGGCGTTCCTAAGAAGGACATTTGTAAGAAAGTCATCAAGACAGTGAAAAAACACCCTCAAGGAATTCCTCTTGATGAATTAGCAGAGATCTTTGCTCATAAGTATAAACAAGTCCTTTTGCCTGCTGAACTTGGTTTCCCGTCGATGGAAACGTTTGTGGCCTCTCTTAGCAAGGATCTTACGGTAGAAGATGGTGTGATCATTCACAGGAAAAACATAGTTCTTACAGGTACTGATTTCACATTTTATGAAACTTCTAGATCTATTACTTCTATTTTTGTAAAGGATAATAAGTACTGTCAGGGAAGCCATCTTATTATCCTGAAAGTGCTGTCATATATTTTACAGGTGAAGACTTTAAAAAGACATGCAAAGATGTCGTGCAGTTGGTAAAAAGCTACCAGGGACGCATTCCTCTTTCAAATCTAATAAAGTTTTATAAAAGGGTGTATGGGAGACCCTTGAGCATGAAACAACTGGGGTTCTCCTCAACTGCAGCTTTCATTGACTCTCTAAGCCAAGAGCTGTACGTGGAAAATGGGCAAATCTTCTACAGGAGTGCCATGGCTGAAGCTTCAACACCAACAGGTAATTTGTCACCTTTTATGGCTCAAATAAATACAATAAAATGAAGGTTATGTCATTTACCCTCATGTGGTTCTCATATGTGTTTTTTTAATAGTTTTCTCAGCACCCGTGCGCTTTGGGGTTTATAAAGACGTTGTGGAGCTGGTTAAGGGAAATCCTAAAGGCATTCCTCTTAGGTTGTTGTCTATATTCTACAGTCAGGAGTATCAGCGTAACCTCAAAGTGTCAGACCTTGGTTTTAGCTCAATTGCCTCCTTCATTGATTCTCTGAGCGATGAGCTTTTGGTGGAGAACGAGAGAATCTTCCATAAGAATCACAGAAAAGTCCCAACACCTGCAATCCCGCCAACAGTGAACAATGACCCAACACCTGCGAATCCATCCCCGAAAGCAAGTTATTTGGGAGCTGACTTTGCTCAAAGAGGTAGTGAAATGAAGCAAGAGGATCTGATAAATAGAGTTAAAGAGGTTATAAGAAAGTATCCAGCTGCAAGCAACTCCATTAGTGAACTGGAGAATGGCTACTCCCTCTTATTTGGGTCTGCACTGCCGTTAAAAACCTACTCCGTTTGTCCAGTTGTAGATAATAAACAAGCAGGAGCAAAGTTCCTTGACAGTAAGAGTATATACAGTTATATAGACAAGTACATAAACAGTTCCTTGTTCTTAAAGAGATAATTCACCCTAAAATGAAAATTAGCCCATGATTTACTCACCCTGAAGCCATCCTCGGTGTATATGACATTCTTCATTCAGACGAATACAATCAGAGTTATATTCACAAATGTCCTGGCTCTTCCAAGCTTTATAATGGCAGTGAATGGGCACCATTTTTTTGAAGTCCATTCAAGTAATGCACAGATTCATGTCCATTATGATGGACAGATGCACTTTAATGATGGACAGCTGCACTTTAATGATGGACAGCTGCACTTTAATGATGGACAGATGCACTTTTATGATGGATAGATGCACTTTAATGATGGACAGATGCACTTTAATGATGGACAGATGCACTTTAATGATGGACAGATGCACTTTTATCATGGATAGATGCACTTTAATGATGGACAGATGCACTTTAATGATGGATAGATGCACTTTAATGATGGACAGATGCACTTTAATGATGGACAGATGCACTTTTATGATGGATAGATGCACTTTAATGATGGACAGATGCACTTTAATCATGGACAGATGCACTTTAATGATGGATAGATGCACTTTAATGATGGACAGATGCACTTTAATGATGGACAGATGCACTTTTATGATGGACAGATGCACTTTAATGATGGACAGATGCACTTTTATCATGGATAGATGCACTTTAATGATGGACAGATGCACTTTAATGATGGACAGATGCACTTTAATGATGGATAGATGCACTTGAATGGACTTAAAAAAAATGGTGCCCATTCACTCCTATTGTAAAGCTTAGAAGAGCCAGGAATTTTTTTTAATACAACTTCGATTGTATTCGTCTGAAAGAAGATTGCCATATATACCTAGGATGAGTAAACCATGGGGTCATTTTCATTTTTGGGTGAACTATACCTTTAAGTCTTTAAAAACACATTGTTGGCTTTATTCTTGTAGGACCTCAACAGAAGATTGATGAGGAACCAAAGAAGGTTCAGTCCAGACCTGTGGAGGATGAACAAGTGGTCCGGCCCAAGGCAAGTTTAACCGCCTCTGGTAATCTGTCCACTAGTGACTTCCCAGTTCTTGGTTCCAAGATGCCCAATGCTGAGGAGAAGAAACCGAAGGAGGGAAGGGGGCTTGTCTTCTATGAGTCCTTCTACAGCCAGATGAGGGAGGTTCATGGTGCAAACATGAGGGCAGCAGAAGCCTTGCTGGAAGATGAAAACAGTGTTAGGAGACGGAGAAAGGCCATGAGCTCAAGCGAAGTGAACAGTTTGGCGGAGGACGTCATGAGAGCCCTTGCAGCCGAAGGAGAGCATGTGACCATCGAGAGGGTTTGTGTCTTGGGAAATTATCCAGACCTTAGTGCTGGGCGGTATGACCAAAGATTTATATCACGGTATTTTTAAAAATTATACCAGTTTCACGGCACATGACGGTGTATTTATGAGTGAATATTGTAGAAAAATCCCACACTAGTATTAATACAGGATTGTAAGGCCCCATAAAATGATGCGGTTTACAAAGAGGTCCAGCAGGAGGCGCTCATAAACACTGCTTTATCAGGAAAGATAAAGAAAGATTAAATGAAAATAACATCGAAACTTTTATAAAAACACCCGCGCCGCTTTTGACTTTGAAACATGCAGTGCTCATGTTTATTCAACCATGTCAAAGCCTTTTGGAAAATGTATTTGTGCTGGGCAGTGTTGATATTGTGAACCAATGTATGGGAAACACTGTCATATAATTTGACAGGTATTAATTATAGTTTAACCTGTCCATCTTCATACATCTGTGCATCACCACTCGAGTCTCAAAACAGTGTCGCGCCACATTCCCAACGTTGTTAAAGTGACATACACAAAAAATCATATCATAACAAAAATAAACACCGGTATCCGGTATGAACCGGTATGCCGACCAGCACTATCCAGACCTATTTGTGCTCATCCCAATGTCAATACCATGACTAAATGTATTTATTTTTCTATTGTCAAAGGTAATAAGCAGAGTTTGCTCACTTCTACAAGTGTCTACTTTGAAAGATTTGAATGTGGACGCTCGTCGGCATCTTCCTGCAGTGCAGGACCTTCAGCGCACCATCAAGGAGATCAATCTGTACATTGAGGTATGAGGTCTACACAAAAGTCCCAGTGTAGGTTTGTGATGAGACTTGTCTCGGGTGGCCTCATTTATTACTGTTGGGTCGCACAAAACAGGCCCTGAAAGAGTGTACGCATAAGTTCACATAAGTTCACATAAGTTCACACTTCACACACATGAGTTGTGATTTATAAACACACACTTGATGGGAGAGTGTGTAAGTACATCTGTGAGTAACTCTGATCATGCGTGTGAATATTCTGGAGACACCGATGTTGATCTGAGGGACTGACGGCTGATGAAGGAAAACCACTTTAATATTCATTATGAGTCCTAATCATAAATACAGTGCATGTTCACAATAACAGTTTAAATACATACAAGAATGATTTAAACTCTGTTTTACATCTGAGATACACATTTAGATTAAATATGCCATTCTCATTAATGGAGTTAAGATTATATTCTATATATATTCTAATAAATAGAAATTTTAGTAGTGGATGCGCTGCGTTCGAACACTTTTCCTGAGGCACAATCTGTTTCCATTAAAAGTATAAAGCATATATTAAAAATACTATTTGTCCAGTGGAAAAGATTGAGAAAAACTTTCTCTGAAATGTATTTTATACTATTTTGATTTATTTATTTGAAAACAAGGCGAGGATCGGCTACTAAATGATTTTTTTGCGATGTAATGTGACGCACATCCGCATCTCATATTTTCATTATGTCTTGTACCGTTAAACATGGAATCACGTGCATGAATATGAATATGCAAATGATATGTAGATGAGGATATGCACAGTAAACGAGGCGTTGTAAGCTCATATATGGTTATTTCGGGGAGGAGACGCATGTTCACAATCTTCCTCTGACTGGGTTTATAAAGGGGATTTTGCGCAGGTTCTGGCGTACGCTCGCTTTTATACGTCTGACATGGACGCATGTACACTTTTAGCGAGGGTTATAAATGAGACCCCTTGAGTTTACGTGATGTGTTTCTTTCCCCGTCAGTCAGTGGAGGCGGTGTCTTGCGTGTGCACACTTTACGAACTGGGACAGGGTCTGGCCAACCTGAAGAACAAGAAACACTTTGAAGAACTCCATCTGGGCCCTCTCTGCAAGATCCCTCTCATCCACCGAATGTTCAAAATAGATGCAAATACTAAAGATGATGACGTGCATCAGATTACAACTGTGGACATTCTTAAGGTGAGTCAGCTTGGCATTGGCTGTGTTCTTGACCAGTATTCAACAACATACTCTTTGATTGAATAGCTTTATTTATAACAGCACTGCACTTGTTTAACACACACAACAGAACCAATATAATAGGGAAGACACAATACAGAGAAAAATAAACTATTCATATACATCTGCATTGACGTAACGCTATGGTTTTCTGCTTGCTTTAGAGTCTCAGAATATTCCGGAGAAGAAGCACGACACCTAGAATTGACCTTGCTGATTTCCTGAAGCACCTTGCAGACCATTATAGCTGCGAGTCGCCTTACGAACTCGGCATCAGAATCCAGAGTCTTGGGTTGCCCATTTCGGTAAGATTCCCTGTTGTTGTTGCCATATTTTTTGAGTCTGTCCACCCCTCTCTCGGAAATGTCTGATTCGGTGGTGAGGGTTCAGTCTACAAATAGGGATGCACGATATATCGGCCACCATGACGGTGTCGGCCGATATATGTTCGTTTTTAATTTTATCGTAATCGTCCCATTTAGAAAATGTGGCTGATATATTAAAGCCAATAAATAATGTATTATCTCCTTCAGCTGAGACACTTCAGATGCCACTGTTCAACATGATGGGTTTGAATTGCTTGAAATATGATTGAATCACTTCAGAAATGAAAATAAAGTTCAGTGCAACATGTGCAGCGCAAGTCTGTCATATCGGCTACTTAACATTATAATGAAAACATCATAATAATTGTGTGATTGGGACATGATGAGACTTTTGTTTTTGTAATCAGGCTCTCAAAAATTATATAAATATTTGGATTTAGATTTATCGGCCAATATATCGGTTATCGGCTTTCAAATATAATTAATTATCGGTTATCGGGATCGGCCAAAATGTTCATATCGGTGCATCCCTAAGTGTAATGAATGACTTTTCTGGTGCTTTTTCTTTCTTTATGTAACATAAAGGCTCATTGTAACTGCATGGAAAAATCTTCAAATTTTCTCCTTTTGTGTATTGTGAAAAACAGAAAGTAAAATGGATTATAATTATGTGTTTTGGACATGGGTTTTAATGGTGAGACTTTTTTGTAATCAGTTTCTCAAAAATTATATACATTTTTTTTATTTAGATTTATCGGCCAATATATCGGTTATCGGCTTTCAAATATAAAGAATTATCGGTTATCGGGATCGGCCAAAATGTTCATATCGGTGCATCCCTATCTCCAAAGCATTGAAAATAAATCCTTCAAGAATTTCCCAAACTCTGGAACTGTGAAACTGTTGCGCTCTAAAATTCCCATCATTCTTAATCCAATAGTTGCATTTGTTGGGTCAGTACGCAATATTGACTATAAGACTTTATTTGCTGATGCTGTGTTCTTAGACGTTGAACAAGGCATCGGCTGCTGATTATTGCCACATGGAAACGGCCAAAGAAACCATTCAGAGGGAGATTCAGGAGGAGGTGGATGCCAAAATGTTTAAGATCAAGAAGAGCCTGCTGGATCCCACCCAAGGACCTGTGAACTACTCCCAGATGGGAAACTCCGAGCTTAGGAAAAAATATGCAAATATGACCGCCACCGATGCAGTCCTGGAAGTCTTCACCAACTCTGAAGGCATCTTCAGTAAAACTATGACGAAGGTGAGCAACTTAAGGGCGAGTATTCGTTTGCAAGCTGGTTTTTCTTGTGGTTTGGATGTTTGATGTCTGCTAACCGCACTGGAAACGCCCAAGTTGCTGTTCTTCATGGGTGGCATCTTGCTAAGTTAAAGCAGTGCTTGCTTTGGCTCTCACCTCTATTACTTTTGTGCATATTTACTAAAGGTTTTTTCCAACACTCCTAACAGTGTTGTAGTGCTTCAGACCAAATTCGAGGTAAAGGAGTAGTTCACTTCAGAATAAAAATTGACTGATAGTTTACTCTCCCCTACGTCCCTCATGCAGTTCAAATCTTTCTTTCTTTAGTCAAAAAAAATGAAGGTTTTTGAGGAAAACACTCCAGGATGTTTCTCCATATAGTGTCTTCAATGGGGTCCAACGGGTCGAAGGTCCGGATGTGAGTTTCAGTGCAGCTTCAAAGTCTCGACACGATCCCAACGAGTCTTATCTAGACAAACCAGTGGACATTTTCTAAACAAAATAAACAAATTTATACTTTTTAACCACAAATTCTCATCTTGCACTGGCTCTGTGATGCGCGCAGATCGAGTCTGGCCTCGAGTACTAAAACAATAGCCTGAGTATTAAACTTGCAGGTTATCTCACAATTCAGATTTATTTCTAACAATTGTGAGTTTACATCTTTATTAGGAATTTCAAAATAAGCTTCGATAAGATTTGCATATGGGCGAACACAATATAGCAGTGTAGTTTTGCTGCCTTTTGTTTTGAGCAGCCTTTACGTAAAAGTGTTTGTCTTTCTTAAACAAGGTTTGGTGGTTGAGTTCCCACTTGTGATTATTATTCCTAATGAGATACGAGGGATAGTTCACCCCAAACCAGAATCACGTACTTTCTACTTCGAAACCCAAAAGGAGATGTTATTGCTTGGTCTTTGCAATGGGTGAACTATTCTTTTCTTGGTAATTGCAGTGGTAATTCCTTTCAGCTGTTTAAGGATGTAAATGGGTTTAAAGATGAGAGTCGGAGAGGGATCGGTTGCTTTCCTCATTAATGTGATGTCACGCTCATCATCTGCTAATCCCACATAGAAATGTTTCTCCAACGACTTGCATCATAACCATTGAGTCTTTATGGTCCTCATGCAGTTGCTCTTTTGATTGACCTTTCCCTCTTCATTCACTTTAAGCCATTATGAGGTCTTTGTACACATCCATGAACTTATTCATGCCATTTCTGCTCTGGTTTGAGTAATTGCAGGGTTCCCACGGGTCCTTGAAATCCTAGAAAGTTTGTGAATATGAAAAAATAATAATAATCAAGTCCCTGGAAGGTTTTTGAGAGTAAACACACACAGATACAGGCCCTTGAAAGTGCTTGAATTTATTTTGTGCAAGAAGTTTTCTGGATAAAATTCCATATTATTCTCTCCGATCCGCTAATGTGTTATCCCGCCAACACTTCGTGGCCTATGCGCACTAGCTTGCTTGATTTACGTTAGTTACGCGCGTTTACATGTTATGTTAAGTGTTTGCCACGTGAGGAACTTTGTGTTGTACGTTGCCATGACGTTCACGCGTGCAAAACTGCAACAATGTATCTTACAAGGTAACACAATGTAACCTTGCTCTGACTTGATATGTGTCCCACATTAAGTGCTTGAGTTTGAGGGTATTGGACCTGGAAAGTCCTTGAATCTGAAGTTAACCGAGGAGTGGGAACCCTGTGATTGAATCCGACTAAGAACATGAATGTTTCTACTTTATAACGTGTTATGGAAACGATTGATTGTGCTTGTGTTTTTGTGTGTCCTCAGAATATTCAGGCATTCCTGACATGTGTCATGAGAGACAGGCTAGCTAGAGCCCTGTTCCAGCTTGCTATATGCTGTGGCTCCTTGGACGCGCCTCAGGATCTGGTGGCTAAAGAGAAACCTCAGAAAAAAGCAGAGGCAAAGAAAGCTACAGAAGAGAGAGCAGCGGTGATGCTCCCCACTGAAGGTGTCCTCTTTATCACCTCATTAGTCATCTTATTTTGCTTTTCAGTTTTCCTTCACACAAACCTTATACATCTAAGCCACACCCACCTATTACATCATCATCACACCGGCCAATAGAGACAGAGTGCATTCAGGCCACGCCCACACCAGGGGGGAAAACAATCCAACCGTCTCCATTGACTTTGCATTGTAGAAGCTACCTCGTCATTTCTGACTTATAACTTATAAAAGCTGCTATGATAAGGTGTACAGCAAACAAGCTAAAAACCCAGAAATAAGTGTTTATAAGCTGTCGACCCCAAAAAACAAGCATTTAAGGACACAAAAGTGGATACAGGCGATTGAGACAGAGCGCAACGTGTCATATTACTCTGAGAACTAACTCACGCCCGCTGGAGCGACAGGATAGCTTATCTTACAGAAATATAATATATAAAACTGACATTTGGATATTTGACTTGCCAGAGACAAAATGTTTTCTGCACACACATAATGTATGGATTACAGTGTCAGGATTACTGATTTGTTTCAGCCTGTATCCACTTTTGTGTCCTTAAACGCTTGTTTTTTGGGCTTGACAGATTATAAAAACTTAATTCTGGGTTTTTTAGCTTGTTTGCTGTACACCTTGTCACATAGCAGCTTTTAGACATTGTTTTGTTTTTTATTACAAGTCAGAAATGACAAGGAGGCAGCTTCACACAATACAAATTCAATGGGGACAGTTGGATTGACGCGTATCGCTCTGTTTCAATGCCTGTATCCACTTTTGTCTCCTTTAACGCTCGTTTTTTGGAAATCAAAAAATAAATTCAAAAATTGTTTATTGAAATCCATTAATGACCTTCATTTTGGCATGATTTTGTTCGAAAAGACATCACACTAGTTCATTCGCTGATTTCACTTGAAGTATATCGGGGCCTTAAAAGGGAAACATGACAATGAATAGTATTTCATATTTCATTTATTTATCTATATTTGTTGGGGTTTTCTTAGCAGTTATTGAGGTTTTTGATTTAATTGCAGTTAATAAAATTAATTATATTATTAATTAATATAAAAATGAATTGGTAGCACTTTACAGAAAGGTCCTATTTGATGAGCATTGGTTAATGCATTAACTAATGATGTGCAATACGTCTGTTAAAGTGTTGATGATTAATCTTAGTTATTGATAAAAATAACAACTGCTCATTGTTATGTAAGCTCAGGTTCAATAAATAATTAACAGATGCAACTTTTGTTTTTTAATTATTGAAAAACTAAACAGTGGATCTCTGAGCTGAGTGAGTGAGTGAGTGGAGGCGGGGCTCATTTGCATATTCGTAGAACCGTGAATACTAAATGAAGCAAGGGTGTCGAGTTACATTCAAGATATTTTAAGGCATATGTCAGTTTGGTGATCAAAGATGAGTTTTAAGAGATATAATTATTGACTACCGGAGGACTAGTATTTTTTTTTTTTTATTGTTAGTTTTGTTTAAAATAAAAGGACCTTTATTGTGAATTGTTACCTATTAATTCACTATCATTTTAGTCAGCTGACAGTCTAACATCTGAATAACTTTTGCTCAGGTGCTTGAATTATGTTAAGAAAGATTGCATTGATTTGTTGCATCATTCTGAGGCAAACCTATAGATTCCCTTATTATTACGGTTCTCCTTTTCCTAGGATGACGATGACTATGAGGAGTGTGTATAATCAGTATCAATGTTTGTTGCATCAAATGTTCATACTTGATTTATATACTTTCCTGCCTAACGATGTGGTCCTGTTTTGCATAGCCGACGTGAAGAGCTACTTCCAGGAGCGTGTGGCCAGCTTCACTAGCACACCTAGCCTAGCTCAGCTGCGCACGCTGGAGAAGAAGATCGCAGAGCACTTCAGATTCACAGACTTCAGTCAGCTGCAGCAGGGCACTTACCTGGACTTCATTATCAAAAACAAAAAGGTGTGTGATTCTGCTTCACCTCCAAGTCAGGTCTCGTACATGTTATGGGTCAAAATTAGCGATTTTTCTTTTATGCCAAAAATCAGTAGGATATTAAGTAAAGATCATGTTCCATGAAGATATTTTGTAAGTGTTCTTACGGCCTGTGTGTGTTGCTGTTCCCGCAGATCCTCCAGGAGGCAGCAGGGGGCGCCGTCGCCATCGACAGCCAGGATCCCGGAGCCAACGGATTCAGACCTTGCAGACAAGACGTGTTCGAGTTCATCAAGCAGTGCGGGGAGGGAGACGCCAGCCGAGTGAGTTCTGTCGCCGGCTCGTCTGTGCATGTTACGTGTCAGAAGAGCTTTTGCACAGTGTGACAGATCACAGCTCTGAGTAATATTCGCCGTGACAGATAAAAGACAGCCTCCTACTTGTAGAATCAGATGAACAAACAAGTGTGGTTGTAGTTCATGAGTGCTTTGGGTTACAGATCTAAGGTTGGATTCCTTTAAAGAAGAAACAATATATAGAAGTTTCATGTTAAAACAACATTTATTTTATACATAATATATATTTTACATAGGGATGCTTGAAAATTTGTCCGTAACACCAAGTTTTTAACATTTGTTTGTTGTGTGTTCCCGGATCAGCTGCCGTTCATCGAGGCGGCCCTGAGGAGCCACTACGGGATCAGGGACAGCCGGGAGCTGGGTCACGGGCCCCTGGGTTGTCTGGTGAACTACACGCAGCGGCAGAAAGATCTGAGCGGGGACGCCGCCGCCAGTGTCGTGCGCTACGAGTGTCCGCTGATGCCCGACGGGTCCGGGTGAGCCTCACACACACACACACACACACACACACACACACACACACACACACACACACACTCACACACTCACACACACACACACACACACACACACACACACACACACACACACACACACACACACACACACACACACACACACACACACTCACACATATATCCATCTGAACACCAGAGGGCGTCTCACACACACACACGCACACACACACATACATCATCTCACAGAAGAGCTCAGCTGTCCTCACACACACACACACACACACACACACACACACACACACATACTTCATCTCACAGAAGAGCTCAGCTGTCCTCATGAAGTGAGTTTGGAGTAAAAGTGTGTTATTCAATCCCTCCAGGATTTCACGATTTTTTTGTGTGATTTTTGCGATCAAAATGACTGATTTTGTGGCGGTAATGTCCAGAAATTTGTGAAAAAATTTGCGATTTTTATATTTTATAATTAGGACATCACATTTACCATAATAGTATTATGTCAAATGCACAATAGTCATACATGACACAAATCACAAACAAAATGCATAAAGCTTGTTTATTTTGGTCTCATCAAATTAACTTTTAAAACAACCTATGGGTAATTTTTCTACCTGACCTATGTAAATATTAACAGCAGGTGTAGTAATTTATACTGTAGAGCTGTGTGTAAATCCTGAGTTGAGGGGTCCTGAGCTGCAGAAGGCAACCAGTTACTTACAGTGCGGCGTTTTGCATGGCGTCCCCACTGTATAGCTACGCAATACGAAGTGACCGTTCGAAAGGAAACTACTCGGTTACTATCGTAACCTCAGTTCCCTGAGAGTAGGGAACGAGTATTGCGTAGCCGCCCGCACTATAGTATTTTTTCAGTTTGACTGGCTCCTAGCCAGTGCACAAAGGAACAAAAAAAGCACAAAGGAACAAAAAAAGCACAAAGGAACAATTTATATGTATATATATATATATATATATATATATATATATATATATATAAAAGAGCTCATGCTCACCAAAGCTGAATTTGTTTGGTCAAAAATACAGTAAAACTTGTAATATTGTGAAATAGTATTACAATTTAAAATCTTCTTTGAATATATTTCAAAATCATTGCTTCAGTGTCACATGATCCTTCAGAAATATGAAAACAGTTTGCTGCTTAACATTTTGGAATTTTTTTCATGATTCTTTGATGTATAACATTTTCAAAAGAACAGCATTTACTTAAAAAATGAAATATTTTGTAACATTACACGTGACATGTTTTAAGGTCACTTTTGATCACTTTAATGCATCCTTACTGACTAACCAACAGATTTTTGAACAGTGTACATTCAGTAGGTCATTATTGCAATATAAACACTGTCAGAGTGATCAACAAGGTATATCTTCATTAACCATTCGAAGACGGAACAACTTTCTGCTATTATGTTTACTCCGTGCACTGTCAAGGGCTTCATCATATTTGTCGCGGTAGCAGCATTTATTTTACCGCATATACTGCATCGCGCGCTGTTGGCATCGAGCCTGGAGAAATGAAGCCACACTTTTGATCGACTTTTCCACATCTTTATGGTATTGTGTGTGCTCGCGTCTCATATGAGTATGTGCCCGGAGAGTTTGTGTGTGTGTGTGCTCGGGTCACATTGAGTATGTGTATGTGCGCGTGTGTGCTCGCGTTTCATATAAGTATGTGCGTGGAGAGTTTGTATGTGTGCGCGCGTTTCATATGAGTATGTGTGCGGAGAGAACTAGAGATATTTCAAATGGGTGATTATAATTTAATGTTTTGTGAGGTCTTTTTCATTTTTGTGATTATTTTGCGGTTA
The DNA here is from genome assembly GCF_964197995.2 of Scardinius erythrophthalmus. Lineage (NCBI taxonomy): Eukaryota > Metazoa > Chordata > Actinopteri > Cypriniformes > Leuciscidae > Scardinius > Scardinius erythrophthalmus. The sequence continues at coordinate 39,116,621 of NC_138238.1, forward strand.
AATTAGGAATTATGCAGGATCGCAAAAAATGCGATGTTTTGTTGATTTTGCGTTGTATTCAGTGATCGCGGAATCGCGAAAAACTGGAGGGACTGGTTATTAATGTCGTGTTTTGTTGGACAAGCGGTTCATAAATGCGTCTCATGTCTGGAAAGATGTTTGACGTGTGTTGCTTTTTCAAATGCACGTTATAAGCGACTCGAACTCAGAGCTTTCAGAGTGAGCCGCGTTTCCTGAGCCGTACGGCACTGACAAGCTGCACATTACACACAATCAGACTTTGTCATTTCATAATCGCAATAAGCCAAATTAATTTAAGTGCGATTTTATGTGAATTGTGATTAATCGTGCAGTGCTATTCTCTACTTTTCTCTTAAAACCTATAATAAACGACTGTAAAACTCGATCGGAGCTTATACAATACACCACTGTTTTCAACATTTCAGATTAATAGTAAAGTTATGGAAATTATGTTATATAGGATTTAATGTTATAAGTAGATTCTCAATTTTAGAGGTCTTTCTCTCAAATAAATGCATAAGGTGCATTCTGGGATGCCTTTTAAAGACGACTAAAGGTGTTGGCATTTCAGTACAATTAATACTTATATTCTGCAAGGACGCATTCGATCAAAAGTGACAGGAAAGACATTTAAAATGGTAGAAAAGATTATTTTTCAAATAAATGCTGTTCTTTTGAACTTTCCATTCATCAAATAATCCTGAAAAATAAAATGTATCACGATTTTCACAATCTGAACTGTTTTCAACACAGATAATAATCATAAATGTTTCTTGATCATCAAATCCTCATATTAGAGTGATTTCTGAAGGATCATGTGACACTGAAGACTGGAGTAATGATGCTGAACATTCAGCTTTGATCACAGGAATAAATTACACTTTACTGTATATTCACATAGAAAACAGATGATTTATATTATAATAATATTTCAGTATTTTACTGTATTTTTGATCAAATAAATTCAGCCTTGATGAGCTTAAGAGACTCTTTCAAACACATTAAAATAAAAATTTAGTGCTCTAAAAGATACAGTTAAAAAAAGTATCTTGGATGTTTTCTTTCCACTAGTCTGAAAAAACACTTTATGAAAAACCCCAAATCTCGCCTCAAACTGTCCTTCATAAGATATGTGAGGTAAAAATGAGGCCTCATTGAGTGTGTGTGTTCTCAGGGAGTGTGTGTCAGATACGGTGGGTCTGCTGGGCGAGGTGAGCCGGCAGCAAGCGTGTGTGTGTCTGCGCGCAGCGCCTCTTCTGCAGGATCTGCAGGAATGGAGTCAGTGGGAGCTGGTGTTTCAGCCCAACCTCGGCCCGATCAAGGACTTCATCGACAAGCACTGTGGTGGGTCGGCTGTTATTTTATGCTTATTTTGATCATTCATATGTGACCACCCTGGACCACACAATCAGTCACATGGTCAAACATGGACATCAGTCAAACTCATATTTGATCGCTAAAATTCCATATTTAAAAAAAATTATTCATGCCTTAAAATATCTTGAATGTAACTCAACACCCTTGCCTCATTTAGTATGCGCTGTTCTATGAATATGCAAATGAGCCCCGCCTCCACTCACTCAGCTCAGAGATCCACTGGTTGACGATCACTCGTTGATCTGATTGGTTACAAGGTAGTTTGTGACGTCAGAAACACCAGCGATTTCAAAGCGTGTTTTTGAGACTGTCTTTGGTTCACTGCAGTTTTAAAGGGATAGTTCGCCAAAAATGATATTTAACCCATACACAAGGTTTGTCTTAAAGCAGATTAAAAACACCACATAGACACATAAACAACATTAAAAGCTGGATTTACACCACAGGGGGACTTTAACTAAGTACTGTACAAAATATGAAAGTCTTCTCTACGATTTAATTTTTTCTTTGTCTAATAATTTTAATCGTCAAAATCCCAGTGAATATCTAGATGTCATTTTTTGTCAGTATTGGGGATAAATGTCTTGTTTCCTGTTGGTTCTCACGGCACACATCCTTTATTTACCCAGGTAAGACGGAGCTGCTGGCTCTCGAGGTTTCTCCCGGCGTCTTGCTGAGAGTCACTACCGACACGAGCGACAAGCACTTCTCAGAGTCGGCACAGGCTCTGGACCCGGTCGGCACCGCTGGTCACCTGGTCTCCATTGTGGTGTCTGATGGGATACCGAACACGCCCACGGCGCTCTTAGCCAATCACATGGAGAGTGCGCTGAACCGCGCAGTTGCACAAGAAGGTAGGACTTCTTTTCTCACGTCGTCTGCACTGGTTTGCTTATCTTGTCTGTAACACATAATCTCTGCCAATGATTCAATGTTGGACTCTTGTCATGTTTGCTTTCTCGTTTGGAAACAGCAATCGCGCCCGGGGAAGATGAATACTCGTATGGCGGCGTGGCTCGGTTTGTGCTCGAATGCATCGCGAAGATGCCCACGAGAATCTGCAAGGAGCTTCTGCAGCAGGTAAAGAGCCGAATCAGTCAAAATCTGGAAGAAACCAACTTTCACTGTGCATTACAAAACACATATTGTTTTCAGTACAAATATCTAAACAGATATATTAAGATATTAACTTGAGAATGAAAAAATCTCAAGTTTAAAGTGTTGTTTTCTAAAAACTAGGGGTGTCCCTAACTATGGATTTTCATTTTCGAATCAGAATCGTCATGTCTTGCCTATAGGCGACTAATAGTCGAATCATGTGTATGGGGGTGAGGCTGGGGGCGGGGCTTTAACATTTCAAAGCCGCGATGTACAGAAAATCACACAAAGATATAGAAGAAAATGTATAAAAACATTTTGGATCAATAAAACTAAGAAATAACATAAATAACTCCAGAAAGGCCACAGACAGGATTTGCATTTCACATACAAATCAAATTAAATCGGCTCTATACACCACAACATCGATAAACGGAAAAAATAAACAATTAATTGACTAAATTAAATTAGAACAGAATATACCTTTCTAATAAATAAAAATACAAAACAAAATAAATCAGAATCAAGCAAATGTGTGCAAAATGCCTAAAGTGCAGGGGAACATATATTCAAAACACAAGCCACAAATAGTTAGATTAGATAACCCTGACAGACCAATAAATAATTTTTTTTAAAAAAAATATTAAAATAACGATAGTAGCCAGAATTTTCAACTGTCTTTTTAACTGCAGAAAGAACAATAAATGCTAAACTGGAGTGGCAGTCTTTTTAGCAAAAAAAATTCACACTCACAGCATCCAAACCATCTAGAAAAGTTTTGAAATCACCTGATCGAGAGAACAAATCCAATCTTTCACTCTGTCTGTGTCCGTTGGAGTCTTTTCAAATTGTGCACGCGGATAAAATACATTCTAACGTGAAACGTGTTAACGTTGGCCGGCAGAAGTGCCATCATGGTTTTCCTGATGCTAAATCCAGCCTTGGAGAATATCCTTTCTGATGGTGTACATCCACACTTTATATTTTCTTATCCCAGACATTGTTAAAGATTTAAATCCTTGCCGCCAAGACGCTCCTCTGTCGGTCACGTATTGAAAGTGAAACTTAAATCTGTCACGGAGTGTTTGGATTTATTCACGCACGTTAAAATTTTTTATTAAAAGCTTATTTCTTTGCACATTTTTATATACAGCATTATCATAATAGGCTGAATATTAAGGTATTGACAGAAAACCGGTAGTTCTATGTGAAATCAGACATTGAGCGCCCTCATATAGCCAAAGTGGCACGATCCTCGTTTCATAACATCTCTGCGAAGATTCGACCATGAGATCGGTAGTCGAATCCTCCAATCGAAACATCGAATCTTCCGACTATTTGGGGTCACCCCTACTAAAAACTATCAAAATTAAGTCAGTTTGTACTTAAAACAAACACAAATATCTGTCAATAGGGCCAGAAAAATTGTTGTTTTCACTTTAGATTATGTTTATTTTTCTGACCCCAATGGCAGATTTGTTCTTGTTTTAATCACAAACTCATTTTGATAAGATATATTTTTTGTTTTCTGAAAAAAATTATCAATTATGTGCCTTAATGCTTTAAATTAAGATTGTTTTTGCCCCTCATTGTAATATATTTGGGATGTACTTAAAACCTATATGTATTATGCATTATAAAGGTATTCATAATGCACGTTATAATGACGGCTGCATGCCTTTTGTGCTTGAAGGGACACGAACACACGACATTGTCAAAATGCATGTCTCGGCGAGTATCCCCGTAAACACAGTTGCTTATGAATGTATGCGCATCGGAAGAAAGAAACGGATGCGTATCGTTATATTGGAGCCATGCATTAGTTCTTAAAGTGACAGCAGCCTAATAAACCTGCCTCTGTCTGCGTCACTAATGTTCATCAAACAATAAAAGACAAAGAATTAATCTTAGTTAAAGCTACAAAAGTGATTTTCTCTGTTATTTTACATTTGATGATTCAATTTCTCTACCTGAATACTGTTAAATACCTGAAAAACATGACGCACTGTTTATTTCAGTTTTATCTTTGTTCTTTTGGATCAAAATAGGGCTATTCAAGTCATCTGGTTCAATAATTTGCACATCGCAGAAAAATTTAAATTGCAATGTCATCCAGCCCTAGTTATAATTATAATAATATCCTTTTATAAATAATTGCAAAAAAGTTAAAATGCATTATAATATTTGCAAATTCCTTGTTGCGTCTGAAATGAGTTGCTTGTCAGTGTTTTAATGCATTATACTTTCTAGGGGTGAATTGATAAGTGTTATAATGCATTATAACTGTGGGTATTATTATTCATAGGATCGATCATACAATGCATTATACGGCATGATTGCGTAAAAAATACTTTTATAATGCATTATATACGAAGGCTTTAAGTAAAATGTTACTGATATATTTAAACTCTGTTAATATTTCCAGTCATTTTGCTTCTCCAGTAAATTTATTTTTATTTGAGAATGTTTAGATGTTTGTGCTGGAAAACGAGACAGAAACACTGAGGAAGAACATCATATATTGCAGTGGTGTTTGTCAAATATTGCTAGGCGAAGATCATTTGCCCATTTTCCCAACCTTTGATTTTAATAACGTATTAGTAAATGTTGAAATTAATACTAAGATTGATCAGTGCAGTTCATGTTCACTAAGGTAGTTAACTAATGTTAACTAATGAGACTTACTGTAAAGTGTGACCAGTATTGCTAGGCGAAGATCATTTTCCCATCATCACTGGGATGTTAGACGAGACGTCTCGTGGGTGGGAACCAGTGGCTCTGGAGGCGGGAGAAAGTCCTGTATCTAGGTTGTTGTCATGACAACCATTGCCGAGTGTCATTCTTCGAGGGTTAGAGGCTCGGTCTCCTGTCACATCATTAGTCTCGAGCGCCTTTCTTCATTCCCATAATGACACGAGAGCGCCAGATCCTACACTCCCTGCTGGATAGTTGGTTTATGAATAGCCTTAGGCTGGCACTTGGCAGCTAATTTCTGATTGGATGAGTCACGTTGTGTTTTGCTGCTTGGCTATAAATGACCTAAAGTTGCGAAGTCTCCCTGTAGTCAATAATTGTATCTTTTAAAACTCATCTTTGATCACCAAAATATGTAAACGTTTTTTCCTTGAAAAAACATTCTTGATGTCTTAAAATATCTTGAATGTAACTCGACACCCTTGCCTCATTTAGTATGCACGGTTCTATGAATATGCAAATGAGCCCCGCCTCCACTCACTCACTCAGCTCAGAGATCCACTGGTTGACGATCACATGTTGATCTGATTGGTTACAAGGTAGTTTGTGACGTCAGAAACACCAGCGATTTCAAAGCGTGTTTTTGAGACTGTCTTTGGTTCACTGCAGATTTAAGGAGGAAATTATGGAATGATATTCCGGACATTATTCAAAAGGAATTGCAAATTGTATTTGCAATTGCGTTTTCAAATTGTGGACGCATAAAATGTGACATAATCCAAACGCAAATGCAAATCGCGCATTACCGTTTGCATTTTCGTTTAAGCGAACGCACAGTGACTGCCAAATTTAAAATGGAAATGCAAAGTCCATTTGCAACTGTGTTTCCCATATCTTACGAGTCTTGACCCTGTCATATTTAAATAGCAATTTCAATTACCAAGTCTGCTTTTTCACTTTCTCAGCGTCGCGTATGTAGCCAGCCAAAACTCAAATGAAATCGCAATTCCCTTAGCATTTCCATTTCCGATGCCTTACACAGAAACCTGTCAATCAGCGTCAAGGGTGGGATTAATATGGGGCGTGTTCGTGTTGGGACGTGACGTCACTCACAGTCGACGGTTAAGAGGTGATGCCCTGAACAGACAGACGCCGATTTATTTTAAACAATGGAGGTAGTTGGTGAAATTGTGGAGGACCTTATGATGCTCGCGCAGCAAGTTGATGACAGTACATCCTCTACAGATGTAGGTAATGTAACAAAAGTCACAAAATTCCATGACACTGAGATAAAGATTTGGTTTTGGTTTAGTTTAAAATTAATATTTCTTAAACCCTCATGTTGTCTTTGGGTTCTGTTTGGATCTCATTTGATATTTTTCCCCCATTCAAAAAAACATATCTCCCTTATCTCAGTGTCATGGAATTTTGTGACTTTTGTTACATTATTTGTCTAAACACACAAAAAAACCTGGGTTTGATTTAATTGGTCTGAAAGTAGCCTATGTATAATTTTGTTTTTGTCCATTTCACAGTTGAGATTAATTTAAAATGATTAAATCCCACATAAATCTAAACAAATAGACTACACCATAAATGTAAAGTGGAACAAACATTCTCTCTCTCTCACACACACACACCAGCCGCGGCGCTACATTTTAACTCCGGGCCCATCCATTTCTACTATGGTTTTGTACGTTTCTTCATTCGGATCTATTTGCGATCCATTCAATTCTAAACAACGCAGTTTACATGCTTTGTCCTTGTTACATTATTCATTAAGTGATAATAATAATTAGTGATATTAATAATTAGTGACATAATTATCAGTGAACTTGATAAATGTTGCAGATATGTTTTACTATGCATGCAAACAAATGCCTTTCAACTTATGCATGCAAAATTCAGAATAAAATGAATGTGCAGCAATTTGTACAAATAGAGAGTCTGTATACATGTTGTAGCCATTAAATAAGCTCATTTAGTTTCATATTTGTTAAAATATTATAATGTTATTTTTTCATCTATGTTGATTATGAAAAGTGAACCGCACGAGTAAGATAGGATGCGCAATATATCGAGAGATGTGGGTCAGACATGATTTTGACCACTTTTTGTTTTGTAGAAAGACTTTTTTAGTGAATTTCGTTTTGTATAAATTGTATCTTAATTTTAATATTTTTTTTTATCAACCAATAATTTTTTTATTGCCTGGATTTAATAAATTAAAAAGGAAATATAGCAGACAATAAAATCATTGAGGCGCCCGCGCGGTCATTGCATTGCTCGTGAACAGGAGCGCATCTCATCCTAAATTAACGAAACTCAATGTATGCCTCACAGACATGAAATATATCTTAAGAAAGCCCAAAATGTATTTTTAACAATTTAAAACGAAAAGAAAAAGGCTACTCTCTGATTATGTAATCCATGATGTGCATTTCTCTCTATAGGCGCGTTCACTATATGGAGATGACGATCGTCAACTTCATCTTTACAGCTGTTGTTGCTGTTAATAAACTAAAAAAATAATAGGCCTATAATTTTATTAAACAATAAATTAAATTAAACTGTAATTGTCTTAAAAAAGCAGCAAAAAAAATCCGTTTTTTTTTTAAACCTATGCTAACTACGCATTAAATTCAGGTATAGTTAGTCGCTGTCCTCGGTGCCGCAGAAAAGCACTGAAACGGAGATGAAGGGGAACCCGTTTTTTGTTTTTGGCTTATTTTAACTGGCCCATCCAGTTTTCTGGAGGCCCACCTACAATCAAAATCCTGCGCCGCTAGTGACACACACACACACACACACACACACACACACACACAGGTTTAACTGCAACAGACAGCCTTTTTATTGAATTTCGCAAATTGAGAACACTTATTTGAAGGGGTGAGACCTAGCACCGACACTCATCTCTTGTGGTATGTCCAGTAAAGGACGTCCAGGTTCTTTAGTTGTCCTGTCCTTCACAAAAAGCCTATTATTAGCTACTTCACTGAGGTTGGCGAAGACAACATTACTTATGTTGCTGTTGGTCAAGGCCACGAAAACATTTAACTTATCCAAAATGAAATGGCTTCTGAGTAAGAGGACATCTGTAGAGGATGTACTGTCATCAACTTGCTGCGCGAGCATCATAAGGTCCTCCACAATTTCACCAACTACCTCCATTGTTTAAAATAAATCGGCGTCTGTCTGTTCAGGGAATCACCTCTTAACCGTCGACTGTGAGTGACGTCACGTCCCAACACGAACACGCCCCATATTAATCCCACCCTTGACGCTGATTGACAGGTTTCTGTGTAAGGCATCGGAAATGGAAATACTAAGGGAATTGCGATTTCATTTGAGTTTTGGCTGGCTACATACGCGACGCTGAGAAAGTGAAAAAGCAGAGTGGTAATTGAAATTGCTATTTAAATATGACAGGGTCAAGACTCGTAAGATATGGGAAACACAGTTGCAAATGGACTTTGCATTTCCATTTTAAATTTGGCAGTCACTGTGCGTTCGCTTAAACGAAAATGCAAACGGTAATGCGCGATTTGCATTTGCGTTTGGATTATGTCACATTTTATGCAGGCACAATTTGAAAACGCAATTGCAAATACAATTTGCAATTCCTTTTGAAAAATGTCCGGAAAATCATTCCATAGGAAATACTCAGCAATGCTGTCGACTTATGAATTTACACATGCTTTGTCTTAAAGCAGATTAAAAACACCACATAGACACATAAACAACATTAAAAGCTGGATTTACACCACAGGGGGACTTTAATAAATGAAATCTTATTGTAAAGTGTTACCAAATATTCTTTAAAAGTAATTATCTTTGGGAACACTTTATTTTACAGTGTCATTGTTACACGGTACATGTAGCTACTGAAGTTATAATAACTATAAATTATGCATAATTACATGCAACTAACCCTAAACCAAACCCCATTACTAACCCTATAATATGTAGATGTAGTCAGTTATTAATACTCAGTACTTAAGTTAGCGTTAGACAATAAAGTGCAACTCACTTGAAAATAAGGTTTCACTTGTTAACATTAGTTAATGCATGAACTAACATTAACAATGAACAATATATCTTTACAGCTTTTATTAAGATTTGTCAATGTTCATGTTTGTGTTAGTTCACAGTGCAATTACTAATGCATCTTATAATAAAGTGTTTCCATGAATCTAACTCAATTTTTAGGATAGCTTTTTCCTAAAGGTTTTAATAATTTTGTATTCCAGTGTGTTCTTTTGTTTTGCATTTCTATCTGTGTATTTTTTTTCTTTTATTGTGCTTTAAAGGCACTATATAAAATAAAGTTTATTATTATAATGTTTCTTTGGTGTGCACTTTTTTTACTTAGTATTTCTGTCTTGTTTTCAGTCCAAATATCAAACATTTCTTAAATCAAGATGCATTTACTAGATGAGTAAAATGACATAAGTCTTGTCTTGTTTTCTGGGGAAATAAATAAAAATTGAATGCTTTATTTAAACTTAATTTAAAGTTAAAGGGTTAGTTCACCCAAAAATGAAAATTAAGTCATTAATGACTCACCCTCATGTCGTTCCAAGCCCGTAAGACCTCCGTTCATCTTCGGAACACAGTTTAAAATATTTTAGATTTAGTCCGAGAGCTTTCTGTTCCTCCATTGAAAGTCAATGGACGGCATACTGTTCACGTCCAGAAAGGCAATACAGACATCATCAAAGTAGTCCATGTGACATCAGTGGCTCAATCTTAAGTTTATCAAGCGACGAGAATACTTTTTGTGCGCAAAAAGTAAACAAAAATAACGACTTTATGCCACTATTCATTTCCTTCTCTCTGGACCTCGAGTGAGTTCACGTAGTGTAATAGCGCAGCGCGTCTGTGTTGTACGTCACATGTAGGCTCACTATTGGCCGACGCTGATCATGTGTGATGCGTGTGACGTACAACACAGATGCGCTGCGCTATTACACTTACGGTCTTACGGGCTTGGAACGACATGAGGGTGAGTCATTAATGACATAATTTTCATTTTTGGGTGAACTAACCCTTTAATGCTTAAAGCAAGCAAAATTATCTGCCAATGGGGTAAAAAAAAAATCGTGTTTCTGTTTGAATTAAGATTATTTTTCTTACCCCATTGTCAGATAATTTTGATTAATTCCCCATAAAACAGGACTTAATATCTTATGTCATTTTAATCATCTAGTAAATGCATCTTGTTTTAAGAATTTATAGATATTTGGACTGGAAACAAGTAAGAAAAGTATTTTTGCAGTGTGTGTTTTTATGATTTGGTGTTTTGCTTGTTTTGTGCAGGTGTTCTTGGAGCCGCTCTCTAAAGTGCTCGGTCAGGCCAAATCTAAAGCTGTCCTGCTGGACGCTGCCCGTTCAGACACGCGTCACCTGATCAAACTGCATCAGATGGGCCTCCTTCTGGGAATAACTGAGTGGAGAGGAGACTTCAACAGCAAACTGGTTTCTCCAGCTCGTCCCGAAGCGCCCGCACAAGTCAAGAAGGTCAGAGTTCACTTCTAGCTTCAAACTGGATTCTGTAGACACCAAAACTGGGCTGTTTCAAACACTGTTCTAACTTTTGGTGTCTTTACAAATGCGCACTTTTAAATGTTTATTAAATACAGTAACTGTTCTCTTCTCATTACGAGGAGGGATGCATCGAAATTAAACCGAAATTGCATTATGACTGCGATTTAAAGCTCCAATATGTAGGGATTTTGTAATAAAATTTCCAAAAATAACTTGCACAGTGTGATATATTTCCTCCAGTTATGTACTTACAATATCTCAAAAGTCTCCAAAGATTTTTTATTTCAGAGAAATTCCGATTTTAAATAACTGGCCGTCCCGGAAAAGAAATGTCGCGCCTCAGTGACGCAATGTCCGCTCTCTCTATCCTTCTTTCCGGTGTGGACCATGTGATAGGATATTCCACCACACCGGATTTTTTTTTTTTTTTTTACAACTTTATTGAGGTTTTTTCTTATCACAATAAACAATAAAGACATCTGACAAAGAATAAAAAAAGAATATGACCCACCACACCGGAATATCGCATGGTCAAATGCGGAAGTGGTGGTTAAAGCGTTATAGCCATAGACTGTATGGTTATAGCTGTTATGGATCACGAACTCTTTGGCGAGTATTGAAGTGCCAACAAAACGAAAGCGTCCATATTCGGATACACGCGGAGTCACGGACTGTGTGACAAACGGAGGAATAAAACCCGGATAAATATCGGCAGGCGTTTTCGAGATGGAGAGAGCTGCGCGTCTGGACTTGACCGAGACTCTGGTCTCGCGAGTGTATTGAGACAGGTAAGACATGCAACTGTCAATAATAGCACTTATAAACAAAGTTATATTGCTCTTTGTACTTTGGTAAGGCTTTTTATCACGTGTGGTGACCGAGATTATGGCAGTACAATTACAATCGGAGATGATGTTAAAAAAAATATTTAGTCATTACTTGCAAATGTTCGTTCAAATTTAAACAACACGGCATTAACCATAAAAAACGTAAAACTGCACAACATTAACCAAACAAATCATTTGACAAATAGCTGTATGTTGTAACGGGATAGCCTAATATAGCATAACATTTCACGTCCCTTGCAGTTCATTAATTATGATGACATAAAATAATACGATAAGACATACAGGTAATACAAAAACGAATAAATTACCTCATCCGTGATCATGATTCATTAATTCCATTTAGATACATCGCTAGATGGTGAAAACGCATTATAAACCACATCTCCCATCGTCACCTCCTTCATAGCGTCATCAAGCTTCGCCTTTGTTATTGTTGGAAACTGCGCCCTCTTGTGGTCAAATACCAAAGTCACATACTGGAGCTTTAATTAAATTAATATATGCGCTGCATGTTTCAGTGTGAAGCGTAAATCTGTGTTTATTTACACACGAGCAGCTCATTTGAGTTGATTTTTATTAAATACTCTTTTTTTTTTACAATGGAACATTACATACAGGGTTCCCACGGGTCATGGAATTTCTGGAATGTCATGGAATTTGAAAAGGTCTATTCCAGACATTGAAAGTCAGGGAATTTTATATATTTTTTGTCCAAGTCATGGAATATCAGGGAATTTAGTTTGTTGCTTTAAATTTTAGTTTCCATTTATCAAAATGTAATTTTTCTATAACGATTTTTTTATCGCGCTGTTTCACACATCTTTCTACGGAGCCCCTGAGGGGACCTTTGCAAAAATAATAATACGGACTTTGATTTGATTGTCTGCTATATATTTGCTTCTCATTTATTAAATACAGGCAATTGGTTGATGAAAAATATATTAAAATTAAGATACAATTTATAGAAAACGAAATTCACTTTAAAGAATGGCTTTCTACAAAACAGAACAGCTCGGTGCTCCGCAAAACAGCAGCCTGTTGTGCCGTTCATTATAGGTCATGGAAATTCATCTTTTTAGTCAGTGAAAGTCAGGGAAAAGTCAGGGAATTTGAAATTTGGTTTAGAGTGGGAACCATGTACATATATTTGTTTTATTATTATTATGAATAATAATAATAACATTTAGTTGTAGTATTATTACTACTATTATTTACAGCCATTGTGATGTAGTACTGCACAATTTGTCCAAAATGTTGTGTTTATATATAAGAAAGCACAGCAAACCTGGATTTATTTTAAAGTCTCAATTGCAATTTTTATCACAAAAATCATGCATCTCTAATTTAAAGTCATAAATGATAACCTGCAGACAATGCAAAAGCAGTTCAACACAACTATATAAGTATAACGATATATGTTTTTGCCTTGACGCTGCTTCTGAATGGCGTTACAGGAAGCATGTGAAGTAACTGAATGAGAACATGTTCAGATTTAGGATTTATTCATCAAACACCTTCCAATCTCTGCAGTTTGTGGTGGAGGACTCGATGAGCGACATGTCGTCAGTGCTGAGTCTGAATGAGATGGAGAACGATGAGCAAATGCTCAGCTCTGCGTCCAGCAGCCCGAGAGGAGCCCGAC